>NC_085049.1:35958501-36076001 GCF_963662255.1 Cinclus cinclus | reverse complement strand
GACAGAAGCAGCCACATGCTTTGGTCAGCCTTCTGTAACTTTAATTAGTACAAAGGAACCTTTCCATGAACTACCTGCTGTTTTCTGATGACCTCTGGGATCTTTTCATTTAGCCCTATACAAAGAAACAAATATGAAAAAGTCAATTCATTCACAGTGTAATCTTCTGAGGCCAAAAGTCAATCTAAATGCAGTGAAGATTTGCTTTCATTTAAGACAGAGGTGAGAACAAAGTCTGAAGTGGAAGTTATGATAGAAAGCAACAAATGTGGATCACTGACCAAAATAATTATGTACTTGATGCAAATGCAGATTGCATATTGTTATATATAATACATTATGGTTTTTTTATTTTTTCCCATTCAGTCTGTTTTTTTCTGTGGTGAATACATGTTGTTAGAAGATGTCTTGTATGGTCTTACTCTTTGTTGTGTACTATTTTTTATAGTCTTAAGTTATAATGAAAAGAAAAAAAAAAGTAGGAACCAAACATAAAAGGTCTAGTAAAGCCAAAAATTAATTTCATATTGATTTAAAGTAATCTAGGTGAGTTTTTACACTGAAAGCAAAGATATAGCAATTGTAGTCCATGGTATTTATTTTCAGTCAAACCAAAGTTACATATAATTCTGCCTCTGCTTATACGGGATACTAACACTAACAATACACTCCCTTTGGAAGACTTGCACAGGCCAAATTGTTGGAATGCTGGTTTTCTTGACAACTCCAAACCCAAAAATATGATAATGCATTATGGTGTAGTTGAAAATAGCATAGTCAGATGTTTGCTTAAAACCTAGAAACTTTACGTGTTGCTTTTCATGTGCTGTGCCAAGTCTTGATAATACTTTTTCCCCCAACCAAGGGACCTCATAACCTGATTATGGTTATTGCTTTACAAACAGTTTTTGACAGAAGGTGGCTGCTAGAGCTTAACATATGTACCAGTTCCATGTGATGGTCCTGGTTCTTGCAAACTAAGCTCATCATTTATTCTTTGCTGAAGTCAGCAAATAGACTTAAAGATATACACAGTCATCTATCACGCCAAATAAAAGGACATAATGGCTTTCGAAAGGGTTTTCCCACTTACCCAAAAGGCTTTCTGAAAGCTTCTACCTCTGCAAAAGAAAAAAAAAAGAAAAAAAAAACAAAAACAAAAGAAATTAGAACAATTATGGCAGATTGCATGAATTGTGAGAACGTCACAGTAACTGCTACTTTTCATTATGTTTGTCTTTGGGTCATGATCAACAGAAGGTTTACGGTAATTACATCAAGAGAAGGATTCACCTTGTAAGAGATTGTTTTCAGTCAATCAGTCGTCTAAGATTCTGATGTGAGAATTACCTGAAAGGGAATGATGGGTGTTCCGAGTGCGTGTTCAAGAGACTTTGATGGACTGGAAGTAAATGTGGTAATTGTACCATCAGGAAGGTGGCCTAAGACTACAATGCTAAAGTATGCATACCTCAGTTACAAAACTTTTGAAAGGAAGTCTCAGCCACAGAATGCATATACCTGTAGAGTTTTGCATGGGTTTTATATAAATACAATTTAAAAAAAAAAAATAGCTGCTTGCACATTATACCAGAAAAACCTCCAAAACTGCAATTGCTTTGAAAATAGATTTTAGGTTTTTTGGAGTTTTCTGAGATGCTTGGTCTGTATTTTGATAATTGTGCATATTATGTAAAAATGTTGGTGGACCCATAAATGACCAGACTTTTTCTAAGAAAAATGTTGCTTTAATGCATTTCATGAATTTTTACTCTTATATCATTGCTTGCTAGTAATAGCAAATCTGCTTTTCTGCATCTGCTTTGCGTAGCTATTGTAAGGCTTTGAACTAATGTATGTATTTATTGCTTGAACTTCTGTGCATACCTTATAAAGCATAATGTCTGACAATTTAAATGGCTCATGTATTCTTGCTTCTATCATAAGCTGAGGACGGGGGATTATGATCTTTTGTATACAGCAAATTTTAACTGTAGCACAAACATCTGTTTATGTATTGGTGGGATATACCTGTTTTATTTATCTTTTTGAGGTAAACTAATTTTTGATACTTTTCATTACTGTGTACTGTGTTCATACCTTGAATTCTCTGACGTTAGAAGTCATGGTTGAGAATTGTAACAGCTGTTATTCGTTCTGTATTCATGGCTTTCACTGCTGAATAAAATAAAGGACCAAACCTAGGATTTGAAAGAAAACTGTCTACCTCTAACACCAGGGAGTTATCAGATTTTATTTTACATAGTTTTAGTCTACAAAGTCACAATTGCTTAAACCTAGTGAGCTTAAGGCTTATATTCTGTGTGGTTGAATTCATGGCACAGTTGTACTGTTTGAAAATCAATTAAAGTTTCATGTGAATGTTACAAGTATTTGGTAGATTTACCACTAACTGGGTTTTCTTTAGATAAAGCAGATATGGGGAAACTGTCATCAGCATTCTGTGTCTACAGCTGATTAACTTCATAAGAATGCATTTCTCTGTGATTAGAGAATCCAAGCACAGTCAGCTAGGATCAGAGCTACTGAACTGCACTTCGTATCAACTAGCCTGGACTCAAATGTACTAGGTCTCCCCATAGCCTGATTTACAAATGTCCTTAAATTGGGCATTCGCTTTTTTTTCTTTTTTATTTTATTACTATTGTTACAGTTTTGCCTGCACGCTTTATTATTAATGTGCATTCTGGAAAGGTAGCTTTATTTTTGCTCTAAAGCAATTAACCAGTAGCCCATTTTGCCCTTGTTTCAAGAGTTCAAATCACTATGGAGGGTTTTTATCCATTAAATTTGGCATATTTAGGAAAACAGGATGTACATTTTATTATAGAATTGATGTACGAACAGTGTTTTCACTGCTGATGGATGTAAAAATGTATATGAAACCATTTCATTCACTTGCTTACATTTCTGGAGTATAAATAAAAAAAATATAATTCTTTTTGATCCATTTATAACCCACAGGGTTTTATTCTTTCTGGGAGGAACCTTCTTCCACCTTGAAGAGCTCAGCTGAAAGACATCTTTCTATAGCTTGCTGTAGCTCTCTGATACAGGGCTGGGGTTAGGTGAAGCACACCTAGTTTTACTCAAAAAAAAACTACGAAAACCCAAACCATCAATACAACAGCATGTTTCATCATATGTATTATTTTGCAAGATCAGTATACTACTAAGCACATTAACCCTTTGTGCAGTTACGCCTGTCTTAGTGAGGTTTTGCATGTCAAGAGGTTTTCTTAAGATCCATTTTGAGTGATATTCAATGGCAAATTTTGTTCTTTAGGAAATTATTCCCTTGTAAGACATTTTTGTTGTTGTTGTTTGTATTAGGATTTTTCTGATGATTGGTTTTAGAAGGCAGTAGATGAAAATAATTAATCAACTGTGTCTTGTGACTTACCCAGTCAAAAATTCTGCATGTATCCACTTACATGTGTGATCACTATTCAATGTCTTGTTCAAAATGCTGGATGCCACAGTCCAGCAGCACATGCCAGACTTTTGCCTTCTGGCTCTGACTTGTCTAAAGAATAACGATTTTTTTAAATTTATTTAATGAAAACAGGGGTGGTGGGTTTCTTTCATTATAGTGAATAATATAGAATGAGGTCTTAAGACATTTCTGTATGAAGAGCTTAGTAGTGAACCATAGAACAGTTTGGGTTGGAAGGGAAATTTAAAGGTTATCTAGTTCCAGTACTCCTACCATGGGCAGTGTTATCTTTCACTAGAACACTTTGCTCAGACTAATGTAGTATCTTATATCTAAGTTCTCAGAACAGCTCTTGTGTGTTGACTTAGAAGAAACAAATGCAAAAACTTTCCCCTAAATATTTTTTTAAATACCCACACAACAAATATACATTATACAGAGCTCAATGTAGTTATGGCAGTTGTATCTGTACGCTAGAAAATATTTAGCTTCTGTATTTCTGCAAAGCAGAAAAATACAGACATATCCTAAATATGATGCTAATTATTAAGAAGCTGAATAACACTGTTCATGGAGCAAATTAAAACAATGTTAAAGCATATGGAATATTTTTGATCCTAATGGATGTATCCAGTTGTAGGTTTGTGCATTCATTTAAAATACATCCTTTTGCTTCTTTTTTTTCTTATTTATAAAGAATGTGGATATGTGTGGATGTGTGTGTGTGTGTATGTATGTGTATGTCAGAGACTGAATGTTACATACAAACCTGCATTTGCAAACATCCACTAACAAACCTGTGGCGAGGAAGAGAAATTTTGATTGTCCTGTGTCTGAAGAGTCTGGTGAGAATCACTGTGTAATATGCAGACAGAGGATACAGCATTACAGACCTGTTTCTCAGATCCTGCCAATCTTCAGTTGCATCTCCAGCCTTGTCATGCAGAACTGAGGAAAAAGCTGTTTTCTCTCGCTGGAGGGGAGTAAAATTTTCTTTGACAGTTGTTTCATATTCTCCAAAAAATTATATAATGGAAGATGGTAATTTGATGGCATTCTGAGCCTGTCTTAGTGACAAACTAGACAGAAGAACCTGGGCTTGAGATTTATTACTGATTTATAATGTTTATGGGTCAAAAGAGCCAGGGGGAATCAATGGAAAATTGGTCACATGTCCCATTAGAAGAATGAACAATACTCAAGAGACTTAGTTGAGCTCCTAAATACTTTCACAGTTTAAGAAAAAGGCCCTGGAATCAACAGCTGCCCTCCTTCAAACTTTAATTTTACTTATAATTTCTGTAAATAAATAGCAAGAATATGGTGACTTAGATGAATGTCAGGCTGTTTCAGTCATTTGCTCTCTATACAAACGTGTATGAAGAATGCTATCAAAGTGTCCCTTAGCAGACTATCAAAAGTAATTGACATATTTCTTAAAAGTTGCTTTTTAACTTTAGTTACATATCAAACACTATAGAATATAAAATTATTAATGTGTAAATGTTAAATCTCTGAAAATCAAGAGAAGTAAAACTCATGCATTGAAATTGAAGAACAAAAACAAAAATTAATAAAGAAAGGGCAGCATCTGAGTAATACACTAGTCAGGTACTGCCAAAAAACTTTTCAGTATTTCTTCTAAGCAGAGTAAGGACTGGGCCAGGTAACCACAAGTCATAGAATCTTAATAGTTCCTAATAGTTCCTAATAGTACTAATATAAATTAAAATATTATATTGCAAGTTTTACCATTTCTATTTGGAGCTATTGAAGACTGAATTAATCAGAAGTAAAAAATCAGAGAAAGAAATTCATATTGAGAGGGAAAGTTGGGGAGAGGAAAAGCTGCTAGTCTGAAAAAAGTGTTCAAACTTTTAAGAAATGTAATGATTTTTCGTCCATTGTGTAGTCAAACCGTAATGAAAGGGGATGCATTTATTATTGCAGTCCAATTTAACACTCTATGCCTGAAACATCAGTAAAATCTGTTGAAAGTATTCACACGGATCAAAAGAACACAGTGGCTATAAATTATTTCAGTGAATACACTTTATTTAGATAAAATTTTTGAAGATGCCTGAAGGCAAAAAAACCTTGAGTATGTAGGCAAATAAACTAATACGTCAACTAATATAACAAAGGGAGCTTTGTCTCTCACGGCATAGACATAGTCTGGGGCTATATGATAGAAAGTACCTTAGATCAGAATGAGGAAATCAAATTGTAATAATATATCTGTGAGAAAATAAGGACAAAATACTACTAAAGGTTAAGACATTTTTAAAATTGCTGTATCACAGTCTAATATTCTCATTAAATTCTCCACCTGTGTCATATCAAAGCTTAAGAACAAATAAAAGCTAAAGGTAAGTTTTTAAGGGCTGTTTTTTGTGTGTTAGGAGTTGTGTCATGGCCAGTTTTTCAGCAGGTTCTTGTGGTTTCCAAACTCTCTCAGGTCTAGAACACCTACTGCAGGCAACTGAGGATGGGTGCTATTTACCAAAGTCTGCAACATCAATGTATTTTTCACATTCCTAGAGCAAATGTCCAACAACAAAAAAAAATAAAGTCATGCTATAAGACTTTATATGCTTTTTATTTTTAACAGTAATCAACTCGGATTTTCCATGTAAACACTGTCATGTGATCTCATTTTTTCCCTAGTCCCTATCAAACTGAGATTGTATCTTTTTTTAATACAGTGAGCATTAATAACATTATCTATATGTATGTGTGTGTATATAAATATATAGGTAGCTTCATAGTAACTTATTTTATCTGAGTCAAAACAAGATCAAGCAACACTGTCTAGCTTTATGGTACATTTTATATTTCAGTAGCATCTTTCTTGTCTTTAAAGAAATCTCTTACTGTGAAAGGAAAAAATAGATTAAGATTTTCAAGGTCTTTCTGTTACTCCCTTTGTCGTATTTCTTGTCTCCTGTACAATGAATAGTTAGATCTAATATAGTGTAGCAGGGAAATCTGTACTTCATTAAACAGCCAGATCTATGGACTTTATTTCAGAATTGTTTTTTTTTTATTATACAAGGATATAGGTCAGGCACTGAATTTTTTTTTGTCATAAATACCTTTTTACCCCATTTTTATTTTCTGATGTCAGGGATAACCCAAGTATTTTATTGCCATATCACCATTATACCTGAGTCCAGAATTTGTAACTTTGGGGTAAACTTCATATCCAGCAGAACCACATGGTAATTAATAAGATTCAATAAACTCTGGAGTTCATCTGTGGGTATTTATTTATGACCATTAATTGCAGGACTTCCCTTTGGACCAACTGGAGTACTGGGGCCATGGTAGAGGTTCTCCAGCTATCTGTTAGACTTTTCGTTTAGCTTTGGCACATCATTCCTCTACAGGTTTGCATCTTGTGGAAAACTACTTTCATTTTATTTCTGCCATCTTGTTTATTTAAATAGTTTCTTAAATGGGAAAAAGACCAGCATATTTTATATATGAAGTAAAAAGCAATTCCTGAAATTTTGTAAGAGTCTTACCTCAAGACTTGTTCTGGCAACTTGTTCTGGTTTTCCATCTCTGTGTAGCTTAAGAAGCCACTCCAAATTCCACTGTTAGATATTTCTTATGTTTGACAGCCAGTTAATGTAATTTTACTTGTTGATAAGTGTATATATCTTGGTTAAAATATGTACTAATCCTTTCAGATTTTACTTCAACCTTCATGTTCTATAAGGAAGTAAATATTTTAATACCATTTTATTGATTACTGGAACATGTAACAAACACATTCCAACACGTGTTGATTTCTAGTAAGTATTGTGAAACGGCATGCCTAGTTGCAGCACTGATTCCAAATGGATTGAACCATCCACCCTTTCAGGAGGTTGGATACTTGTTAAATTAATCAGATGGGAAGAGACAGCAGATTGAATAATTTCAAATAGTAGAATAAAGCCATAAAGTCCAGCTTCTCACATTGCTAAGAGCAAGCAGAGACCATGGGATGGAAAAATCAGAAGTGGCATTTGAAGATTAGTAAAGTCAGTAGTACCAATTAATTAAGTCAATGAACCAGAAGAAATTTCATTCACCTGAGAATCTAAAGAGAAAAGAGAAAAAAATTCTAATCACATTGTGGGCTTTTGCTCTGCTCCATCTTCAGATGATATTATCATATTAATGAAAATGTTTCAGGAAAGAAATACTGTAATCTGTAAAAAAAAACTAAAAAAAAGTAAAAAAAAACTAAACAAGCAACTTTTTATGTTTTAATTATGCCTTTTTTCCCTCAGGTGTCTGGATAAGTGCAATATATTCCAAAAACTAGAGAAAGCATAAAGCAACTTTTTAAGCCAAGCTAACCAGTATCTCTTAAAACTTGTTGGATACTATCAAGGGGTTTTTTGGGCAGTGTTTCATCCTGGCCCATCACCTATCGTACAAACACTGACCTAGCCCAGACATAGGTGGGTACTACAGAAAGACTCATTTACTCCCCGACCAGGCTGTAAAAGTTAGAACAGAAAATGCAGATGCTGATAATGCATTACACATTTGCAGGAATACTGGTTAACTGGGGGCAATATATTCTGCTTTCTCATGCAACCAAGTTTTTGAAATTATATTTATTCGGTGAGTTTGATTTTCCAGTGTTCATCATCACGAACAAAAGCTAAAGCTTTACAAATACAGAGGTGCTATGAAAGATTAAAGTTGTCTATCCTGGAATTTTTGAACTACTGAATGTTCTAATTTGTGTGCTGTGACTCTGCATGAGCAGTTCTGTATTATTTTTTTATACTTCTTACTCTGTACTTGTAAATTCATGCATAAAGATGAATCTGCAGCACATTGTCAAATGAAATTATCCACCAACAACAGCAATAACAGGATCTTCAACACAGCATAAACAAGCACGCAGAATCACACATTTCATCTGAAATACCCATTACCGGCAGTGCTGCCCACTTAAGCTCGAGGAGAGGAATTCCTTTCCTCAGCTTCTCCAGCTGACACTCAGATTTGCCTCTGAAAAGCCTTTCCTGCAATTACAGAAACAAACTTGGCTTGGGCAGGCACAAAGTGAGAATGAAGTAGAGCTGAGATGACAATTTACTTTTATGCTAAACAAAGAGAACTGTTTCAAAAGTCCACCTTTATCAAATACTTTCTGAATGTGAGTGGCATTCCTTCTTCCTCAGCAATCCAATTATTTATTTCCTTGAATTATTTTTATGCATCTCCTCCCTGGCTGTTCCAAAGCAGGCTTAGACTCAGGCTTTTCCTGGCTGCTGAGAAAAAGCACCCTTTGCCAAACTGTACGCCAGGGTGCTGGGGGAGCCCTGATAAATCTACTTGTTCTAAAGGTGCTTATTTTAATAGGTAGCAAAATAAGTACTGTAATGATCAGCAGCCAGGCTGGTTGCAGGGCTGGGGTGAGGGGAGGAGGAGAAGGGTGTGGTCCAAATTCCTCTTCCCTGTCCCGCAAGGCTATAAGGCGTGCTGTTAGTTTGACTTTAAGCAAACTGCTGACCGTTTCACTTTTATAAAAAATGCATAAATGAGTCAAGGTCTGCTTTCTTACAAGTTTTGTTATGAAAGGTTCATACATCTTTGTGCGAAACAAAAGTATGATGCTAATCAACACCTTCTAGTCATTCAGATGCACATTCTGTAGTCTATATTCTATTCTTCTTTTCCTTTGTGCATTAAGATCGTAACATCTCTTTTCACTTTCATTCAAACTGAAATTCTATCACAAAAATATTTATTGTTTTAAAAATTCAATAAGAAGATCGATTTTTTATTTTTTAATTCAATGCTTTTCAGTTAATAAGGCCAAGTAAAAGCAAAGTGGTAGAGAACAGCAGGAAAAGCAAAATTAAGCCAAATGGAGTAAGTGGGCAAGGGCTGCCATTTTTCTCCTCCAAGTGCTATTTTCTACATCCTTGCATCCAATGTAATTGGGACAGTATCTCTCCACACAGGAAATACTAGTGATTAGAGAATTAGGAAGACCTTAATCTAGTCTACTCTAACCAGTTGGAATAAATCAGTGTCATGCAATTGCAGATGTTGAAAACAAATTCATATACATGGGAGAAGTCTATACCAGGAGAAAAAAATTATGAAATGGTGATAAGGTTTGTTTGGGTTTTTTTTTTTAATTTTGGTTGATTTTCTTTGGATTTCACAATTTTTTATTTTATTTATTTAATTATAATTTTATTGAGATTTTAATTTTTCACGGTGTTTTTCACAACTATGGTATGATGGTCCCATTTTTAACTTATCAGTGGCTTCACATTAATATCTTCCATTAACCTTTGCTCAGAAAAAAAACGAAAACTAAAAGTCAATAGGAACACTATTTGGAAAGTAAAGTGAATAAATGTGCAGGAAGTTGAGAATGACACCCTACAGAGAGATATTTTGGAGGGACCCAACCTGCTGTCCAATGAGGTTTAAAACGTGTTGTGCCAACACAGGTGTTGTCAGTTTGAGTCTGGACACTTGTTCTCACAGTCATACTGCTGTTTTGCTTTAATAGTGCAAGACAGACCCTTGTTTATGAGGTTAGAGCAGTGCATCTGAAAACACTGTGGTGTATCTCTTTGGGGTTTAGGACCACAGGATTTTGTGGTTTGGTTTTTTATTGCTGTTGTTCAGCTGACTTGCCCAGAGAAACAAAGGGCACCTATTGCAAGTGTAAATGGGCTCTCACATGTATATAAGAAACTTAATGAGATAGCAAAACACAGTCTGAGAATCAAAACATGTAGCCATGAAATGAGTGTGAAAAACAAAGCTTCATGCTGATGGCAGAACCCAGAATACACCCCTGCTCATTAGTGAGATATAAAATGGTGAACCACTGGAACCACACTGTGTTTTTTATTCTTCCAAACTAATCTTGTTTCACTTCAGCTGGAAGGAACAGTTTAGAATCAACAAACTGGTCTATAAACATGGGAAGAAGAAGGAAGATTGAATATTACATGCTTCTGAGTGCATTTTGAAGGGTACTATGAAGAATTTACACACTGAATATAGGATGTTAACTAGCTCAGCAGAAAGAGCATGATATCTGATCATATAGTCGTCAGAGTTTCATTTTCCTTTACAAAGTGCTTGTAGACTATCTACCTGATCATCACCTGAGACCTACTAATGCAAAAGTTACTCTTTCACATATCCTAACTGCTTGTAAGCTCTCCTAGGCTACTTCTAGTTTTGAATAACAGAGATAAATTCAGCCTACTAAACTGTTTCTCAGAAGAGGATTCTCTCCTCTCCTCTCCTCTCCTCTCCTCTCCTCTCCTCTCCTCTCCTCTCCTCTCCTCTCCTCTCCTCTCCTCTCCTCTCCTCTCCTCTCCTCTCCTCTCCTCTCCTCTCCTCTCCTCTCCTCTCCTCTCCTCTCCTCTCCTCTCCTCTCCTCTCCTCTCCTCTCCTCTCCTCTCCTCTCCTCTCCTCTCCTCTCCTCTCCTCTCCTCTCCTCTCCTCTCCTCTCCTCTCCTCTCCTCTCCTCTCCTCTCCTCTCCTCTTTTAATTCATCAGGACCAGAATGATCTTTTGTTGCATTATAGTGGCAAGTCAATAGAAGAATTTATAAATATGGGGGAAAGCCTTTTGGAAAAGCACTGCTTCCAGTCTGGTTTTCATTCATTTGGCTTACTTTCTCTAAACAGTTCTGATAGTGCATAGGAAAACATTTCATGCACTGATAAATAAAAATCTGGATGCGATTCTTGTCCATATCCACTAACCCTCCAAAAGAGAGGATAAAGGACAGAAATGCATTTGTTGCCCTTCTTGTCCCTTGTTGCAAAAGGCTCCTTATCTGTCACTAAAATTAAACTCTTTGAAAGTGATGTGGTTTAATCTCAGCTGAGGTGCCACCCCATGGGAATTTTGCATGGCAATGCCCATGCAGGATTGGGAGTTATGTACTGGCAAAAAAGGAGGCCTGCCCAAGGGGGACAGCCCTGTAGCTAGAATGGCACACATCTCGATGAGATGGGTGCCTGGGAGAACTTGTTTCCTGGAAATCAGCTAAAGAGCATGTTTAAATACATCATCCATTGGTCTGGCCTGGGCACCTTACCATGAAAACAAGATTGCTATCTAGTTGAGGCTTCCCTCTTCCACAGTACAATAACAGAAGGGACCGTACAATGGACTTACTCTACATGTGGAGACTGTGCCTGTGGCTCCATAATTTTTACCTGAATAGCCCCTTAAGACTTGCAGAGTGGTAATTTACACCCTGGTCAAATGTTTGGCCACACTGGGTAATAAAAAATGATGAAGAGAGCAAAGGATGTGAAGAGGGGTACAGAAAGCCTGGAAGAGGACTAACACATAATTTCTTTTTCTTGATGCTTGAGGATAGAGTCCTCTGAACCATGTTTTTGGCAGAAGACTTCACAGCTCTGAAGAAGAGACTGCTTCTGTTTAGGTAGAATACTAATTATTCCTCAATTAAGAATCAAGATTATCAGGAGTTTTAGTAACACTAGAGACCTACTATTCAGTGTTTGGGAAAATTCAATGAAAATGTGTAACTGACACAAATGAATTGTTTCAAGGACATGGAAACATGCTGAGCAAATAAATCAAATTTTGAATCAGATTAGAAGCTATATCAGTATGAGGAAACTATATATTTGAAAGTCCTTTAGTTTAAAATTCCCTGATCCCCAAATCCCATTGATTTTCTCCCTTTCTGTGTCATGGTCCTTCTGCTGCTTGCATGATTTTATGGTATTTAAATTCTCCCCAGAGAAGATCAGAGGCTCATTCTGCTGCAGACTGTACAAACACAGTAAGTAAGCCATTCTTCAGAAGACTCTAAAGGCTTACAATCAACATACATATAGGCATGTTAATAGAACAAGACATAACAATACTCAGTACACGAAACACTTACAAAGAGAAGTGATCTGGTCAAGGTCATCACAAAGATCGCTGGCAGAGCCAGCAATACCATCCCAGGCTCTGGACTGGGAGTCTAGGGCTATGCTCACCTCTCAGTGGTTGCTAGATCTCTTTATGTAGAATTTGACTTATAGCCACAAATGCAAATGTATCAAAATCATTTCCACTCAACTGTATTCTCCTCTGTAAATCAGGGACTAGGAGCTATTGCCATGCACTCAACAGCATCATATTAATTGGCCCCATTTCATATTCTTTTTGTCTGACCAATGCAGCTTGACAGTCTCTAATGGGATTTTCAGATGCACACCATGGATTCTTAAGTGATCACTGTTTCTCCCCAAATACATGGGTTTGCTCTTTTTCAAACCTGCTTCTACACCCCTCTGGTACTTAATTTCCAAGCACACAATGAAATTCTAATTCTTCTTAATCTGCTTTTTTTAATGACTGTAATTGCAAAAACATCAAAATAGATGAGTTATTTTTTTCCCCGTAAATACAATACTATCTTGTTCACTCTTTACAAACTTGTTTTTAAGATAAACACTTTCTATGTCATGATATTAGTAAAATTTTACAAATTTAATACCAAATTAAATATATCATCTCCACACCAGAGGTCATACTTAGTCCCTGTAGCCTGATATTACAGATAGACAAGACTAATTATCAGGGATCTAGCATGTACAGAGACTGTAACTTGCTTGCTGACAAGGCAATGTTGAAACTACTTATTGAATGCTCCTTATCCTTTGGACTGACATTGTATTTCTATGATTACATATCTATGTCCTTCATGCATATTCTCCATAGAGTGAAGAGAGCCATTGCTCCAAAGTATGGATGTGTTCACAAAGTATGGATTAAAAGCCTACTATGTGTAACCATTGGTGTTCTAAATGGCATAGACAAAAATCTGGACTAATCAATACAAAAATTTTTATATTCATAAAAGTATCAATTGTTGTCAGGCATGAAACCAGGAGTGCCTTTAGTGCATAAAATTACCTTTCATGCCTTGTAAAGGAGCAATATGATAGGATTTGGTCTTTTAAGTGTTTACTCAATGATACAGGATATTTTCAAAGAAATCTATATTCATAGGTAATGTTTTTGCAGTAATCCATTGTCTGCTACATTATTTTAAAAGAAGGATTAGCTTATTATTTTATAAAGAGCTGAATCAAACAAATATCATCATAAAGCCTGTCTGCTTAACCCCTCTCTGTGTTTATGCAACATTTGCTGCTTATTGTTTGGCCTATCCCAAAGCCAAATTTGACTGCAAATTTACTTAGATATACCAGGCCACATATGTTTTAAAAAGACTTTTAAGGGGTGTTCTAAAAATGTTCAGGTATTCCTCAAGAAGGATCTATATAATGCAGTATATATTTTAAGTCACTTAAATGCATTTTATCGTTAGTCATACTCTATGTATTACTTACTTTGGCCAAACCAACAAATCTAAATGACAGCTCCCTTACTTTGTAGTGATAGGAGTTCAAATATCGTCTCACAGGTATTGTCTTCAAAGCTGTTATACTTATTGCATACAAACACTCTGGCAGACTTAGCTGAAGATCTATCTTAATTTTAGTTCTTTTCCCTGGCTTATGGATCTTGTTTCTCTAACCTTTCTGAATAACTAAGACCATTGTATTGCTGTGGCACTCTGCTTGCCCTTAGCTGCACCTTCTCCATTTCTGTAATATCCTGTTTTATAATAGGGTGACCTGCACTGTGCCATTTTCTTAATATGGACTCATTAGTCTCTTGGACTGTGCTAGGATAATTTCCTCAAATTTCTATTGAATAATCATATCTATACTTTCCCAGCATATTGTTGCCTTTTACCTCTTTTTTTTTACTAATAAACATTACTTGAATTAATTCACAGTTTTTCTCAGCATTGTGGAAATCTTTCTTTTCTCTAGTATTTTGGTTGAAGTCAGCAGCAGTAGAGGCCTTCAGACTGATATTAGTGGTCTTTTCTTCTCCCACTAGGAGCCAAGCACCCCTTCATCTCCTGTCTTTTCCCAAACTGCCTCTTCATTCATGCTTCCTCCCCACTCTCTGGCAGTTCCTCTGATGCTGTGACTAAAAACTCCACAGTGAGTATTGAAAGCCAAGGATTGCCTTATTTGCAAGGTGCATGAATATGAACACAGTGATCTATACAAAAGGTGCCAGAAGGGTGTGAGGTCCATGGTGGGAGGAGAAGAACTCTTCATAAGGAAGCAGAGAGGCAACTGATGAAGATGATGATACTGGGAGAGGAAGAATGCATTTGGGGATGGGTTTTACAGCATTTAAACTCTCCCTAAAGCATATAGAAGGCAAGGACAGAAGAGAAAGAAGAATGAGGTCACTTAGTCAATGTTTACGTTCATCTGGGCAAAAAAAAAGCCTCACAAATGTAAACCAGTTACCTTTAGGTGTGACCAACAAAATACATGCTCATCTTTACAATGCTTACATTTTGAGCTGCACACCTGCTTATTCAGACAGTTACTAAGTCACCAAACCATTATTCAAACCATGCTTATACATATGACTTCTTGAAATGAGATAAAAGGGAGAAAAAACCCCAATCTCTTTCCACTTGACGTTATTTTTAATTGTATTTGAGTCCTACAGGGTGACACATTCTAAATATGTCAGCATCTGTTTTACCAGCTCAGGTTCTCCACAGGTAATTATGATGCTGAGATCAAAACAAGCCTGGTAAACTGCTAGTTGCTAGGAAGTTTGACATATAAGCTCCAAAAATGAGATCTGAGCACCCATATGAATATGCATTAAATGTCTAATAAAAAAGCAGTGCCTTTAGATATCAGAAACTCTGTGTGTATTTTTATAAGTCTCATATTTAAGAATTCAAACCAATATGAAAATATTAATCCATCCATTATAGTTCCACTGTCCTAAAAGTAAGTATTACTTCAACTTCAAAGACCGGTTTTACCCTTTACCCCTGTATTGTGAGAGCATTCCAGATTTCTAAGATGGAAATTGGTTTAGGTTTTCTTTAGGAAAAGCCCAATAAAAATGCAACAGAAATTTTAATTCCACACACAGTCTTTTAATTTAACAAAATTTGAGCAAGGGAACTTAAAAACCTCAGATCTGCAACAAGTGGGGAAAAGCAGGCTTTTCTCAATGTCTATAGAAAGAGGGAAGGTAACATAGATCTGCTGCACCAATACCCCAGATGCTAATGCTAGATGTCCAAGAAAACTCACACTCCCTGTAGCTCTGTATCTGCTAACAGTGAACTTCTGCTTTGGCAATTCCATTCTGGGAAAGAAAGCAGAGGCTGGACAGCACAGGTTCAGCAAGCATTAAATCTTCAGTATTTCTCAACTGTATTTCTGCTTCAGAAATTCTGTTGTGCTCTGACAGGGACATTTGAAGTTAGATTTGAGTCCCTGCTTAAATATTATAAATTCGGGTTTTTAAAGAAAAAAAATGCAACAGTTTTCTGGGTTGATCTTTTAGTTATGTATGACACAAAATCTGCTACATATTTTTGACTTGCTGTTTTCAGCTGCTAAGTTCTCATGATTTTAATTTGCATATAGGTTCCTCAAGATGCATATTACTCAGCATCAAAATATTCTTGTGTAACTCACAGCAGATAAGAATATCAGTAGTGCCAAGGAGATTATTCTTTATGGCATTTTGGTATCAAACATGAGGGAATACCATCAGGGGAGAGATTGGATTGGGAATGTCAAATTGTATTTACAAATTATATTTAATTAAAATATATATATAACATATTAGATATACCACTACTTTCTGTAATGTTCATAATCACAACAAAAATATATTAGTGCATTATGCTATCTTATCTTCATATGTAGTAATTTGTTAAACAGCACTTTGCATAAATTAAGGGAAAGCAGGAGAATCTCTGCAACCATAAGGGAATTTGCAAGGCAGAATGTTAGGGATTCCCTTCATTTCCAACCCCAGTACGCTATCCATAAAGAAAATTATGTCCATGGGGTTTTTTTTTACTGACATAGGAATACTGCCACGAAGAAGTTGCAGTGTATGTGTTCAAGCAAGTGAACTTGTGTATTAAAACCCCAAATTTATATTCCTGTTCATTAATAACAATAGGTATTGGAATTTATTTTTTTCAAAAAGCTTAAGTTTTACCTTCTTTTAAAACCTCTTTTATGTTTAGAACTCTTAGCTTTTTATGTTTTTTTAAAGAGTTTTTAATAGAAAATAAGATTCACTTCTGTTTTCTTATATTGGAGTAATTTTAATGTTAGAAAATAAATCACACCTAATATAGATTAAGGCTTTACAACAGAGAAATATCAAGAAACAAGGATAGAGCAAACTAAGAGGCTTGTATGATGTACATCCCCTATTTTCATACTTGTAAATTTGGAGATGTTAGCACCCAAAGAAATTTCTGGGTTCATGGTTCTTCTTGAGGTACTCATATTCTTCTTATTTTTACTGCTTTTTCCCAATGCCTTGTTGTTTTCTGCACCAGCTGGAGCATTTTAGCCCTTGTGCACCTTGATCACGTGTTCAGAGATGCATTCCATCTGAATTTGTCCAAAACTGCTCTGCAGGAGACCATAATTAAATCCGTGTACGTTCACTCCCTCAGTTTGTGTCACACCCAGATGGAGGGTGGTCTGGATGCAGAGTTGTACACAAAGCTGTTAACAGGTCGGCTATTTCTGCTGCATGATAGTTGATGAGCCACCAAGAAGTTTTGTGATAATAGAGGATAATTAAATATATCTAGAAAAAAATGCTGTACTAAGTCACTAGTTTAGTATCTGGGATGTTTGCTGCATCTCATTATTCTGGAAGGACAAAAACTTCTTGTTTGTTAGAGTCCTTGGACTTGCTCATGAACAACTATAACCCCCATTTTTAAGAAATTAACCTCAATACAGCTTTCTTCCTAATGGTCTTCTTGGAAAGATGACCACCTCATCATTCCATTCACTTCGCCTTTTTACTGAACAGGCTTCATTTTTCACCACTACTCATAAAAATTACTTAACCTTAAAAAACAGAAAAGGAAAGAAAAACTCTTTGACAGTGCCAGAGTTCATTTATATCCGTCTTTTATAGCCACAATCTAGCTTTTACAGAACAAGCCCCTTGAAGGCCTTCAGAGGTTAAATATCTGTATTTAGATCCTTATCTTCTTATTACTCAATATCCCTGATCCATTGCACTTTGAGCACTGGTTATGATTTGTCCTCATGTAAGATCTTTGGCACCTTATTCATTTTTGCCTAATACAGTTTTCTTCATTGTTCCAACTACACATTTTCCACTTCTTAATATAACTCAGACATCCATCCATACAGAGTGAATTTGACAATTCTCATCTAAGATTTTATCTTTTTTTTTTTTTTCCTCTGGAGAACTATCAGATTGAGTTGGACTTCCTTACCTGATAATGATGTGTAATGAATCAGCCAAGTGAAAAGTACCTTACCTCATCTCTTCTGACTGTCCTGGTTGGCCTCAAGGCTAAGAGAGAAGACAGTAAAACAACATGAGCCCAGGAAGAAACCCCTGCATGAGACAAGGCACCATTAGAAGTGCATGTAGAAGCTGAGTATGGGAATCAGATGTGTAATATGCAGACACCAAATAACACACTAGGACCAGCAAAAGCTACAGATTGATTTATACATAGTAATGCTGAGGAAGAGACTACAAGATATCTCTTGGGGACAGACATCCAATGGATAGCCTACATTATCCGGAAGCGGATATATCCGCATATTCTACACAGGAAAACTAATCTGGGTTTATTTAGTAGGCTATCTGTGTACTAAAAGGGTATGGATGTGATCTGGGAAATGTGTAATGTTTCATTTTTAGTAACAGAATGGACAGGCCAGAAAACTGTAGGCATTTGAGGTGCAGAAACTCTCCTCTGAACTCATTAGAGAAGCTGTGGCCGTGATGAAAGGAGGCCAGTGGCCCAAAGGGATTTCTGTACAGTACAGAAGAGACAATGAACTTTTGTTATTCCCTTACAAATCCCATCTCGCTGCTCTCAGTCAGTCATGTTAACTTTGCTCAGGGTTTTTTCTGGATGTGTGTATCTGAGCCACTTCAAGGGTGGTTTTGTATATGTCTCTTTGTAAGAACTTTGATAACTTTACCCCACTTCCCAAGCCTCACATACCTCTTCTTTGCACCAGTTTGAGTACTAGTCTGACACCACTTCAAAATGCCACTGGGACAATCTATTTTCTGGTATGTATGTTAAAGATTCCTAGTACAAAAGAGATTACTCTTGACTTGGACCTTCTAAGCTGTTCTGTACAACAAACAACATAAACAAACCACAACTTTCAACAGAAATAAAGTATTGACCCAAAAAAAAAAAATTACTATTTGTGGTAAAGAAATACATTAATTTAGAAGACATTTTTGTAACACAGAGGAAAATCATTTATTTGTCTCACTTATTTCTTTCAGTAGATTTTTCATTAAATGTAAAAGAACTGTAAATCAAAATTTTAATCAATGCTGTTGGTTCAATGTAAAATGTTAACTACTTATTGATACAATTTTTTTGCAGAAATTGTAATTTTTCATTTCACACTTGCATAAAGTGGCATTTCGCTGTGAATAAGTTACATATCTTGGAAATCTTTTGTTACTTTCATAAAATCTTCTAATAACAAGTAAAAATATTTTCTCCTAGAAAACTCCACAGCTGAGTCTAAAATGCTGTTGGATAAAGAACTCTTTTTGAAAAGGGGAGGAAGAGGAAACAGTAAGTATATTGTTTAAAGATAGCCCTACAAAACTCTTTTCTCAACATATATTTCCCTGAAAATAAATGTCATCCATTAAGATTGTTGTTTTAGTATGGAACATTGTTTACGAATACCTTATAGATTCACAAATAAGAATATTATATATCCATAAGCTGTTCATATCCATCAACCTGTACAAAATGCATGAAGAAATCTTAGGCCAGCTATTGACAGGTAAAAATTCCCTGTGTTCATGACACTCATTTTAGGCATACTCTATTAACATGAAGGTGAACAGATATAGTAAGCAGTTTCTTTTAGCTAAAAAATACACTATGGAGGATTCAAGCTGTCAAGCTGCCAAACTACACAACAGTGTCCTCAAGAATCAATGTGTTGGAGGAAGGGCAACAGTGGTTTCAACTGTACTTGCTTTTTAAAGAAGGAACCTTGAACCAGCTGAACAAATAACAGGTTTCACCAAGACCTGTACTCACTTACTCCAACAAGTATTTAAAGGTCTGAGGGGTGAAATTCAGAGCTTATTTAAATTAATGGCTGAACTGCATTTGAAGTTAAGAGAGCAAGAATTCTGCCTGAACATTTGTTCTCCATTCTGCAAAAGCCTACATGAACTCTTCCTTTGCTGCAGTCACATTGAATTCACTGGGACACTGAAGAATCCCATTATTCCAACATCATTTTATAAAACAAGAAGTAAATTGGCAGTTTTCAGTTATAAGGAAATGTGTTGAGGAGGGAAAGCCTGAGAAATGAGGGACCACATGCACATACTGAATAGAGGTTTGAGTACAGTTTTCGAATTAGAGGTGATGCTCTCTCATGATGAACTCATGCTGCAGTTGAAAGACATGAGTGGCACATGTCAGTTGTACAAGTTTGGTCGAAGCAATGTCTGTAGAGCAGTGTGAGTATCAAAGTAGTATCATAGGTCTTGAAAGCATCTGATCTTACTTCATCTAATGAATATCAAAATTTAATCCACTGTGATCAAACATTTTTGCTTTTTAAAATATAACTTTGAAGTAATCACACTGATGGAACTCCTGGAAACTGATTAATTTGTGCTATTTAAAATGTTTGTCATTACCAACAAAAAATTAAAAATTAAGCTTAGTGCTTTCCTGATTAAAATACTACAGCTGAATATTAAAACAGAAAATAGATACACAGAAAGGTGACCACACTTTGAAGTTTTAAAAGAACATAAGTAAAATAAAACCTAATTCTCCTCCAAACACATTAGTGAAAAATGCAGAAAGTAAAGACAGCAATTTAAAAAGTCTAATGTGTTCTTTGATAGAAAGAAAATGCTGAGTGGTCAGCTAACAGGAAGAACTGAGCTCACCAATGTAACAGAGGCATTTCAGGATCCTGGGGAATGTCCTTCAGACAGAGGCCTATTCTGTTAAGCAGAAGAAAAGTCTTCTTGTGAAGACGGCCCTCTGAGAAGACTCTGCTGTGGGCACTTCCAAAGACACGTTTGGGTTGTGGAAGGATTAGAAAGACCCATTGTAAGTGTCATAATGAATGAAAGTATACAAATGTAGCCTGGAGGAGGAATTCAGCTGTTTCCATGGAAGATTTTGGAGGAAAAGCTGCCATTTTTGTAATTGAACGTTTGAAGAGGTGTGCCGAATCCAGTTTACATTTTTATAATACTTTGTAGGTTTTCTTTTTTAACAGTATTAGGCATGGACTTGATTTTAATGAGAGGAACTCAGTAGTTTTGTCATGTTCCATTTGCTACTTTCTTTTTCCTTAAGAGACTTCATAGTTATTGGAGTTCCCAAAAAAAACCATCACTTTATCCATTTTTGGCATTACAATTCCTGCCTGAGTAAAACACAAAATGTCAGAGGAAAGGAAGGGAAAATGTGTTTTATCACAGTCACAGCTGACCAATGCCCTTATTTTCAGATATTTGGAAAAAAAAAGAGTAGAATTTCAAAACCCAGCAAAGTCTTTCTCCTGACTTGACGTGAAAATAATGATTTAGGACGAGATCTGTACAGATGGGTGCATACAAATGTGAACTTCTCATCTTATGCTCCAAGCTGTCTGAATGGAAGCCAGCTCCAGGCTGGCAGCCATGTATCTGGCTTTGCCCTGCACTGTATTTGATGTAACATGCCCTGTCTTCCAGCATATGGAGGTGGCCCCTAATCAGCCCCCAGCAGGGCATGTTACCTTGCACACAGTGTCCTTGCTGGCTCAGACACAGATTTCTAGAATAGAGTAGTTTTGCCTTTGAGGATTCTCTCTCTATTAACAAACAGGCAAACTGAGTGTGAAATATTTGGAGAGGCTGGCTTTGTGTATTTCATTCTGCTTATCCTTGTCTTCTTAGAAAATCTGTCATGGTGCAACAGTAACTCATGTTCTGTATCATGAATACAGCTTTGTCACTGTGCTTGCTTGTCCAAACTATTTGCCTATCTTCAGACCCTGAAGTCTGAAATGACACAGCAGAGAAAGGAAGTCTTGTGGAGCCCCCAGTGCTCTTCAGCTAAAACAAGACACCAAAATGCTTGGGCAGGCACTACATACACTTCTGCCTCACAGAGTGATCAGAACACCACTAAGTGGTTTGTGCTTTTTCCACGGCTGTGGCACAGCCAAGCATGTTTGCACGTTTCACAGGACACCAGAGAACAGTTAAGGGATGAGTAGTTACTGGTTCTGCTGGAGCACTTTCTGTTAACAGCTCCTAGTTTCAAGACATGGGGAATAGGAAGCAATGTGTTCTCAATGATTGTTTATTGGACCCTTAATTCAATTCCCTGCTGATCTCACTACCACAAGGTCCCTTACCTTCAGGTCCCATTATAAGGCTCACTGATTTGGTTTATGAGGAATTTAGCAATGGGAAATGGTTGGGTGCAATACCTGGGTATTTGTTCAAGTTATTTAGGGTGAGATATTGCCCATGTAAAGATCAATCTTAATACTGGAAGCTGCTGACACAAACCACAGCAATACCACCTTATTTTCTAAGCTGGTTAGCACATTTCCCTATTTTCTACCATCACCTGCTGTGGGCAAAGATAAGCTTCTTTCCTCATCTTTGGAAAAAGGACATTAAACCAAAGTAGTCCAGAAATGTCTCTGCTAAATGAAGTAGTGAGTGCATGACAAAAAGGAGGTTTTTTTCTCCTTTATTTGTTTCTACATAAAATTTTACCAAGTCAAAGAAGAATGCCAAAAATTCTTGAAATCCTGTTGAAATAACTTCCTCATGCATTGGTTCTGAAGGAAAATTGCAAAAATCTGTTGGATCACTGACACTGATTTGTAATCCTATACTTTTATGTCAGAAACATATATGTCTATACAAGTATGAAGTCACTAAGTGGGCTTATCTCTCATTAGAAGTCCTACTGGACTTCTAGATTCCAGTAGAGTAGATTACACTCCTCTCTGTCAAAATAAAGTAAAAAGAAATTTTTCTCCTTTCAGTTTTTCTTTACAGAGTCTCATTATTTTAATAATTAAGAACTTTTCATGGCAGTAAACTAGCAACACCTTCATTTTTATGTTTCATGAAGGGTAATAAATATTTCCTTCATGTAGCTACGTGCAGCCCTTCTTTCACAAGAAATATTGTTTACCTTTCTCATAATGACACATTAAGGGCCTGCCTTTCCCAGAATGGCATCTTTAATAAAGTGCATGCAACACAAACAGCCAGGGAATGCTGCACACTTAGAATTGAAATACATGGCTGTCACGGAGTGAGGCCACGGCGCTCCAGCCTTTTGCTGTTAAGCATAATTGCTTTTCATAAAGGTTCTATGGAAAAAGTAAGCCAACCTCTCCAAAAAAACTCCACATGACATATTTCTTGTAACCTTTCAATCTCTCTGTGTGTAATTTATAGCTGTCACAGAGAAACACTATTTTTAGGGTATTGTGGTAGTCCAATTGGTGCTGATTTTCTGATTCATTGTCCCATTCTCTAGGGCTCCTGTTTCACAGTGGTCCTCAGAAGTTCATGTTTTATATATCTATATATATATCTATATATATAGATAGATTTTTTTTTTTTTTAGAGGCCAGCACAATGTTTGATCTTTTCCTATGTCATATTCAAAGGAGGCCTGGCAAGTTGCCACCAGTCTCTAAAAGGTCACTGCTATGGGCAGTGCACGTACAGCTATTATGTGGTTGTGAGAAGCTATGAAGGTAAAAGCATTTAGTAAACTTGCTTAGGAAGTAAGAACCAACTCAGGCACTGAGAGTTTTCTTGATTCATGTATTATGAGCCATCTACTATGAATATGCATAAGGTTACCTCTTTTGAACTTCCATGAAACAAATTCTCATAAATAAACAAGGAATGCACAGTACCAACTGACAGAGTCACTTAGACTAGATGTATTGTGCTAATGGAGTGAAAAGAATAAAAATTTTCAAGGGCTTCAGCCCTCAATTTTAATAAATTTCATGGAAATCGGATCAAGCCCTAATTGCTAATTCATCTGAAATTATTAAAAAGAGATTTCAATTACATACTACCATTGAATTTTGATGTACCAAATTAAATTAGGACACTAGATTGTATCTTTTTCTTAAATCTAGACCTATTTAAAAGCCCTTTCTGTAAATTCTGAAAAGGAACTTTGTGTTCAGTTATGTTGTAAAAATCCAGCATTAGTATGAAATAGTAGGTTAAATCTCTTACTGAAGATTTTTAATGACATTTCAGTGTTCCTCTTATAATTACTCTTCATCTAAGATATCCCATAATGATGTTGGACATTCTTGGTTCAGGCTCACTGGCTTGCTTCATTAGCATGTCATTCCCATTCCACATCATAAGATTTAATTGTAATGCCGAATATGCACAGCTCTCTACAGAAGTCTAATCAAAGTGGATTCACTTGTATTATTAATATCAAAAATCAGTCCACTTGCTATTTTTATAAATAAAAGAATCCAGATACATAAATCAGCTGTCATTTATTAGCATGTTACTGGCATATCTGCCAGACATATGAGCAGCCCTATCACAGTTCCTTAGGATTATTTTCATCAAGATTAAAACCTTTCTACATTAAATATACATACTAATTCCTCCATAAAGTAATCAGATTACAGTGCAGGTGACATTGTGTGCTGGAATTCAAATGATTTGCAGTAATGAGCTGGAAAGGTGTACTTGGAGACAGAGTGAGGAAAAAAGAGAAAAAAAGCTTTGGTTTTAAAATTGTTATATCCCTGGCTTATTGTTATTTTTACCTCTTTTTTTGCATTTCTGAGAGATAACAGGTTTCACGGCTGTCAGCAGGTACTTGGCAAATGCAGGGGGCAATAGAGTGCTCAGGTACTAGTTTTAAAGGGCAAATATTCTCCTATTCCTCAGATGAGCAGAGCAAGGCATAGGTATGGAAATGGCATGGAAGCCATTTCTCCATCCTTTTAATGTACATGTCCACATGCCCACGTGTGCAGATATAACCACCTACTTGAGCCTTGTTGCAGCCATCCTCCTCCTCTTTGTCTCATGTTTCACATTTATGAAAATTTTTATTTGTTCCTGAACCCTGTATTTTGCAGAAGTTCTAAACCATGGTTTTTTTTCAGTGTCAAGAGAGCACCAAAAAACCTCACAGAACATCCTCCCCTATGCCTCTCCCACCCCTGCCCATAGCCAATACCTCAGCTCAGCTCAGCCTGGGGCCATTTGTCCCTCCTCAAGAGATGCTGTGGAGAATCCCGTGCCATTCCCCACTATTCATGAATTGCTGTTTGGCCCTCCTTGACTGACTTGAGACCTGGTTTTTCACCTTGCCATTGTCAAATTACTCAGCTCAGTCATCATCCCCACCTCTGCTTGCCCTGCCCAGATGCTGAGACATGGCGTCCCACTGCAGCAGCCACTGGTGTCACTGACATGGTTTCTGTGCTGGAGTTCTGGCTCCTGGCTCCCCAGTTTCTGTGGAGCAGCCCTGTTCCTGCCAATCCCTGCTCCTCTGGTTTCACACACACCTTCAGTGCTGGCTGAGAGCACAGTTTCATCCCAATCACAGCAGCACAGAAACACTCTTCTGACTGTCGGGGGGGCCATCTAATGATTAAACTGTTTTTGCCCTTTTTAAACTTGTTGGCGTGAGAAGGTACAACTGCCCCTCCAAATCTCTTCTATAAGAGAACAGAGAATTTGGAAACCATTGCTACACTCTTTGTAGGATGCATCCGTCTGCTCCAAGTGTGCAGGAGTGGTATATTAAATCTACATAAAAGAGAACATTGACCAATGAAGATTTTACATAGACTCAGGATTAATGCTTTAAAGATGTGCTGTGCTTGAAATTGAATTTTTCTGTTGCAAATAGAGATATGATTGTTAAAGCTGATACTGAAATACTGATAGGTATTGCAATCTGCTAAAAATGTATTTAAAGGGTGTTTTTAAACACATAATCTCTTAAAAATTGATGATGACAATTAGATAAATAATAGAAATGTTTCCTTTGTTAGGGTGCATTTTAATGCTGCAGAATAACTAAAAAAAGACATGGCTGAATGGACTTGAGAAAGAACGGCTAAAATTTTCTTCTCAGACTGAAAATGGATAGCCTGGGTGTGTTGGTTTTTGGGGTTTTTTTTGCACAATACCTTTACAGAGAATCTTTATTTAGCATCTTTATGTATTCATAGTTTTGTATGAGTGAAAAAAAAAAATTGTAATGTTTGCTGTGTTATCCTGCAACTAACTTAAAGTACAGAATTGCATAATCACCTCACAGAATTTCTACCACATTTCTACCAGAAAAATATAGAGTTTCAATAAGGGAATTCAATTTTACCAAAATTGTGTGTGAAAATCAGCAGAATGGTAAAATAAAGCACTCTATCACTCCTAACATCACCTTATACCTTCTTCTGTGGTTACAGAATGTTGGGCATGTGTGGTGTGATTAGAATATTGGCTTTTGCACCACAAGTTGTATAACTGAACTGTAATAGTTTTTCAATCTTTTTTTTTTTTTTTACTAGTTAAAGATGTAAACCAGGAATAACCTGTAGTCTACTAAATCTAAACACCAGTCACCTTTATTTGACAAGCAAATAGCGTAGCTCTAAATGAATCAGGTGTCCACAGTTTACTAGTTCATCGCTAATCCATGAAATAATCACTTACTGGAATGGTGAGCTGAAACATGCCTATGAATTTTGCTCTTACAGATGTTTTTAAGCCAGCTTTTGATTAACTGTAGAATGTTTATATTGTTTCAGTGTAAACATCTACCCCTTATATATAGCTATATCATCTATATCTATATATCTATTGATATCTATCTCTTTATGTATATATACATACCAGATGCATTGTAATGGTAACTAATCCATTTCACTAAGAAAGTCCTCACGTAACTACAAAGATATTTGATGTATTTGTGGTTTAGATACCTAATACTTAAAGACTTTTTTGTTATGGATATTTCTCAGATCATATCCTCTTTGTATTTTTTGGAAAGCTGCGAACTTTTTTTGCTTATTCTCCAAACTGGCTAAGTACAAGTTCCAGTGTGAAAGCTGATTTTAGCTTAATGCTCAGCCCAAGATAATGATACATGTGGATGGCCTTGGCTTCATGCAGATCCACATGCACCACTTTTAGCTGAACCAGACAAGCCTTATAAAAAAAGACACTAGATTCTTGTCTTTAGACAGAAAAATCAAGCAATAAATATCTGATCTGGTATAAGCTAGTCTTGATTCCCATAGTTATTCAATGCCATTGGAAATTCCACAAAGCATCCAAAACCTACACTTAGGAGTACAAGACGATCTCTGTTCAGAGGAATTTCTGAGTATATTTTTGAGACCACTAGAAAGACTTTTGTGAATTATTGATCATTCATTAATGATGATCAATACAGATGCATACAGATGCATAAGGTTATGAAAGAAACATTTTTCAAGTACATATATGAATACAAAGGAAGATTCCATTCTGACTGGAATTGTAGTGCCAGAGCTCACTTTTTTCTCGCTTTTGTTGTTGTTGTTCTTTGTTTGGGGTTTTTATTGTTATTTGTTTGTTTGTTTATTTTTTGGGAGGGGGCTTTGTTTCTCTTTTGTTTGGTTGGGTTTGCTTTGGTTTGGATTTTTTTTTTTTTGACAGAACACACCAGTTTTAATGCTTCTGAATTTATAGAAAGTGCCCATTACTATTACTAGAGTTTATAAGAGGTCTAGCTATATAAGGTACAGCTACTGGGAATTCCTCAGTGCTCCACAATAGTTTGAAGTCAAATATGCCAAATATGCCAAATAAGGTGGAATTCAAGGAAAGCCATAATACTGGTAATGGGCAAGGTTATCAAGGGATGTGGAGCATAAACTGGTGAGCAGCGAGGACTGAAGCCCTGTCCTAACAGCACTGACTGCCATCCCTGCCTGAGGAAGGACTAGCAGCCCAGCCAGGTGATGTAGCATCAGTGTAACCAGTGTCCAGGTTCCAAGGACCCAGGGAAAAGGGAATTTTAAGGCATTACTGGAACACACTAATGAGATGAAATTAAGACCTGTTCATGTTTTGTATACATCTATGGTTACAGTTCAGCACAGAGCAGCTACTCTCATGAAACATGCAAAACAGTTAAGTGGAAGGCCCAGATAAATAGTTCTCTACCATAAGAATATTGCTTCCCTTTGAGGTGATGAAATGTGTGACTTGTGTGTCAGCATGCCTTGTGATGTACTCATCATGCTCAGTGTGCCAACATACCGAACTTGCACAAACCAACCAAAACATCTTCGCTCTTTGTTCTTTTCCTGTATCCTTTCATGCTAAGTTTCTGTGACTTCGTTTCATTGTAGAACAGGGAAATTAAATCTGCTACACTGTGCTCATTACTCACCACTCAAATGCATTCCAGTCAAACAAACTTTCCTTTCTTTCTTTTTTGTTTATTGCTAATTGAGTTAAAAATATGTACAGATGATTGTGAAATAACTACAAGATGCTTTCAGTGACATGCTCAATAAAACAGAGCTGAAATTCAGCCCAGTGTTCTGCTTTGGGCTATAGGCAGCACACAGAAAAACAAATAGTACAATGTCAAAACAAGCTAGAAAAGCTCACCAGTAAGTTTTATGGTTGATGTGTTAGCCAAAAAAATATGCAAACTCCCCTCAGAAATGAGGGTTACCCCCAAGTCTGAGGATTTTTTCTAAGTCCATTTGGACCTTCTCCAGCCAAAATCAAAATGTTCTGATGCATTTGCAGACTGGAGAGCCTATTGAGAACTCATTATCTTCAAATAGGATTACACTCAGTTAATATGAGAACATGTACATTACAATATCACATAAAATCAAAAGTTCCAATTTGCTCACTACATGTAAATCCAATTCAAAATATTTCCATAACATATATCCGCTGGATGTTGCACTATTTGTATGTCACTCTAGAATGGATTAACTCCATGACAGGCTAGTCTCAGTTTTTCTGCATTTGGTGTTTTTAAACAGTTTATATTTGTTATCATATCAAAGACAGGCTTGCAGTTTTCAAAAGGAAGAAGAGAACACAGCGCCCAAGGCTCTTCCAGCATTACATTTCTTATTCCATTTTATCTTTCTTGGTTTTGACTAATGTCAGTAACAGCTACTGGTAATAAACTGCTTGTTACAGCTTGCTCTTGCCTTCAAGCACTGGCTTTGATACATTGTCAGCCAATTGGAAGCATTTCCTGATTACATTTCCAAATTGCTTGTTTATTGATCGAAAGTTAATAAAGCAAAAGACAACTTTTCGGCTTAAATTAAATGAAAGGTTCCTTTGATGTTCAAATTATCCAATCAACCAACGTGCAATGAAATGTAAGCATTTGAAAGTTTTATCTGGAAAGCAAAATGTACTAGATAATGGTTTCTGGCACAGCTGCTGTATCTAACAGCTAATGAAAAACACCCATAACTTTAGATTTCATTTATTTTCTGTTGAAACATAAATGGCACTGAATTTTGTTATTTTTAAAAGTCTGAAAACATGAAAGGGCAGATATTGTATATCTTTTTGACAAACTCTAATTCCTACTGCTAGCGTATTTGGTTAGCTGCAATAAACAAAGTAATATACATTATCATTTCCTCAGAGTCTGGCCTTTGCTTATGAGTCTATTTGCTTCTGGCACTGTATTAAACTGCTGCTGTTCTCTGTCAAACTATTACCATCCCATCCAAGAGCATGCTCTGACCTATCTGGAGTATTTGGATGTCTTGTCTCCAAAAATTACTGTAGGTCTCATCATTACGCTGCTTCTTCAAGAAGCATATACTCATATAGTGAAATTTATTTAAACCTTCTAGACTTAACATCACTGTGTTTTTTAGAGAGTCAGCCACTTCTAAAAATTTTTCTGGCAATGATTTTCAGTGCAGTTTCAACTGAGAAAGTGGCTATAGTATGTGGTATATGCAGTAAGAACAAAATAACAAATAAGAGCAAATCTTAGCTGATAAGAATGGCACTAAAAAGGGTACAGCCACCTTATACCTCAGGCCTCATTAGGAGTTTCAGGTGTTTTATGGCAGAATAATATTGAAATGGACACTTCTTGCAACAAAAATATAATTGTGCTAAAAATGAACACAGGTAATATTTCTATGCTTCATCCTACAATCCTGTAAGAAGATTTGGGGATTTTAAGCTGAGACCTGTATTTGTAGACCACATTTTAAGTGATTGCATACCACAGAACTAAAAGCAAATTAATTTTAGCTGCACTAAAGCAATAAATGTGATGTGTCAAATTATAAATTACCCATCTATATTTTGTTGTAGTAGTAGTAGTTGTTGTTTAGAAGTTTGTCATTACATTGTGATTGCAATAGCTTTGCAGTAAAAAATGCAATTGTAAATGTACTGATGCATGAGTTCTCTACATGTCAGAATTAAAATCTGTTCCTTGAAATCAAAATCCTAATTGAAACAGATTTGTAAAGTCTGGAACTCATCTTGCCAAAAACAGCATGTTTAATGTTTCTTTGTCCTTTTGACACAACCCCACATAACATCTCTGAAGATCTTAATGTCAAAAAAAGCTTGTAAGCACAGCCACAACCAAACAAATGTTTGATGTAATGATGATGTGATCATCAGGCAAGAAAGGGATATCCAACTTCATTAGGTCTGTTGTTTGTTGCATTTTCTTGGTATTTTCTATTTCTCAGTAGATAGAGAGCTATACATTTAGAATAGTCAGTGTAAAGCAGAAATTGACTTATGGTAGAATCCACTGCTGTGAATGCCAAGCAAAATGGCATTGGTCCAGATTCAAAATTTATCAATTTTGTAATCTTTTTTGAGATGTGAATGATGTGAAATCCACGGTGAACAGGCAAAGTAGCACTGAAGTAGCAGGAGAGAATTAAGAGTCACAAGCATTGACTCCTTGCAGACACCATTGGAGAAGATGGTACCCACTAACTTTTGGATGACCCTTATTCTGCCCATGTTCTCACACTTCCTAAATCAGTCTGAGAGCATTTCTGTACCCCAGCCTTTGTGATTTGTTTTCTACCATCAGCAAACATCAAGCTCAAAAAGCCACAGCCTGCACAGCAATTGCACCTGGCAGTTCCCATGAATATTACTTCTCTTGGACATGTGGGGTGCTGCAGACATGCAGGCAATTTCTTCATAGGGGGATTGGCATCTCCACCCAGAAAAGCAAGCCAGCAGATGCAACTCTAAAAATACTGGGACAATTTATGGCTTGTTTCTCCACAACATAAAAGAGGTGGAAAACAGTAATGATCCAAATCAGGAACAAGTTATTTCTCTTTATCTTATAATTTTTCTAATATAAGGGGATTTTATTTGCAGTCAGTTCATGAAGCTTTGTAGCTCCTCTTTTCCAGATCATTCTTCAAAGAAAGGACAGAATAGAACACAGAAAATTACCTTTATATGTGCAAATTAATACACGTGTAATATGATGTCTGAAGTACAGGCTTAAGAAAAAGGGGCAAATAACATAAGATTGGGGATTAATTGAAAAAATTAAAAGCACTGCAAATAGCAGTACATATTTTGTGTATTTCCCTTCGTGGGGTTTTTTTTTGGGGGGGGTGGGTGGGTTGAGTTGTTCGATGATGCGGTATTGAAATCTTCCCAGTGGGAGCTCTAGAAAACATTCTGAGACTGATAACCTCATTTGGAAAGCTATGCCTGATTAAGGGGGCTGTTCCTTTCTTAACAACTTGGGATTTCCATTAATTTCTACTTTTGTTGGAAGCAAAATGCATCAGAAATAAACCTTAGAACTAAAATTACTAATTAGAAAAATTAGAAAGAAGTAGAAGTTTCAGGTTTTGCTTGGTTTTTTTATCCTATTTTAGACAATGGACAGAGCCCCTTCACCCAGGAGCTCATTTTCGTGTCAAAAGATCTATTTACTGATGGGAATGAGTGATTTTTAGTTAACTGAGTCCTTTGCATCCATACATTTTTTAAAGGTAAATAGTCCTGTGTATGTTTGGCTAACAAATATTTTTATTATTATTACCTTCACAGTGTCAACTATATAATTAGTGCAGAAATCTAGGTTTTTCTGCTTGAAACTGTAGTTATATTTTGCACACTACTTTCCCCTTACAGCGCATTTTGCACTGTCCAGTCTCTATCTGTTTGGCACAAGAATGTAACCAAAACCATGAGTGAAGGTCCTTAAGCACTTTCTAAATTCACTAATCTAGCACAGCACTTTAGGATAGAGGTTTTTTTTAAATGGCATAAGAGTTCAGGGAAATGTTATATAATATTCACATATTTCCTTATTTTGGCCTTCGGAGTTTTAGAAGCCAGCATTTCTTCAGGATCTTTGTATTTCATGTATGCAATTCGATACTTAAAGCTCTAAATAGTGTTGAGGAGATTTTGTACTACTATGAATAAACTACATGTTACAACTTAATCTTAAGCAACCTTCCAGCAAATAATTTATCTCAGAACCATAGATCAATGATAGATTTAACAGTGCAGTTAGATTTAATTCTTAAACAAGCAAAATACCAGAGGCCATCTGAAACCCAGGCCATTAATTGGATGCTGATTTTATTTAATTTTAGTGAGAATAAAGTGCTAAGTCCTAACAGAGGACGGAAACTACTACATGCAACATTAACCTTTTTCCTCCCACACAGATGTGCCCTGGGGTAGCCACTTTATGTTGTCATTAGAAAGTTTCAGGGGCAAAATCCAACACACTCGGTGTGCACAAAACCACAGGCTTGCCCTTTTATTTGATCTCTACTGTCTGGGAATCTTACATCACTCAAAGAGTGAACCTGCTTAGGCACATTTGGGAATTTTAGCCTCAAGGGACCTTGTTTGCATCTATTCAGGCAAATCTTTGAAAAACTGATGTCTCTTAAAAGGTTAGAGCCATGCTGACTTGCAAGCTGTACAACACTATAACCCACATATCACTCACTCCAGCTCCTGCTTCTCACTGTGTAAATGGGAGTGTAAGCAATATTTTTATTTAAAGACTGGGCTTCATGTGTGCTTCTGTACTACAAAGCTGTTTAGCTACTCACAGTACCAGGCAAAGAAATTTCTCTTGTTTAATTTGTCACATGATCACCACAAGACTGAATCCTTCAGAGAGCTGAAGGAGTCTGAGATGTCTAATAAATTCACCCTTTGCATGGAGAAAATGTTTCTTGATGAAATAATAAAATGGGATTTCAGTTAGGAAAAAATGAGATAAACTAGTGTCGCAAATAAGTAAAGATTTACACATAGGCAACCCACTGATCAAATATTTCTTAGGGCTATCGAGGATCTATCAGGGATACTGAGCCAGTTAGATAAAGAAATTACTGAAGAGTGATTTAGTGAGTTGTTTAAGGGTCATGTTAAAAAGATTAGTTTGCTCACAGCAATGTGCTAGCTCTGTTTTATTTAATGATTAGTTAAAAGCTGTGGTAGAGTATTGCATAAACGAGCTTCAGTTGCTTATTTAACTATTGGCTCTGCTTAGCCCCACACTGTCAAACCAAAAATTTTAATCATGTTATCAAAGCCTTAGCTCCATGAATACTTTTCTACTCAGAGTCGGCATTAAAACATAGTTATACAGTAAAGAAAATACCAGAATTTTTGTATTTGGGTAGAAGACTTCTGCTGTTTGGACATTTGAATCGTAGGACAACTGGCCAGAATGTGTCTGAAGGGGTTGGCTGTATTTTGAACCCCAGTAATCAAGAAAAAATAATAACTATGATGTTGATTTGTTTGTTTTGTTGAGCAGACAAGAGGACAATGCCCTTCAGAGAATAATCCCCAGCTTGTAACTCCCAATACTGACACTGTCCCCATCCTGCAGATCAGTCATTCCCTGAGCTCCACAAATTCAGAGCTGCAAGAACCAGCTCAGCTCTCAAGAACCAGCCTTTTCCTCCTCAACACCTCCCCGTCTCAAGTCAGTACCACCTTCCTCTTTGCTGCTAGACACAGAGAGGAGCTTTGGCCCTGATTAGCTTCTATGAATTCAGAATTCTGAGGAGTATCAATTTTTCCCCCCTTTGTTGCTTATACTTAATTCTTCTTTCAAATTCCATATTTCATTGTGCAAAAGACAATTGGTAATTTTCATTTGTGTCTATTTTTTAATGGACATAAGAGGGGGTATTTTTCCTCTTTCTGCTTCAAAATCTTAACACTTTCCTTATTTATTTATTTATTTATCAGTTTTAAAGTCACACTGGTTTCCTGAAGTAAGGAAATATGAAACCATATATTTTGGGTTTCAGTACTCAGCTTCAGCATAAGTTGAGATCTAAACTTATTTGAGACCCGGTTAAAAGGTTTTTAAGACATACTTTTAAAAAGCAAAAAAAAATATAACTCATTATTAAGAATTAAGTATTAGCACATTTGTTCCCCACAAAGCTCTCAAGTAAAAATGCTCAGTTGCCCAAGACTCCTAATGATTTCTGGTAAGATTAGCAAAATTCTGGGTACATGTCATCATAAACATCATGATGCGTGCATCTGGATTTTTACGGGTTACAGGTGAGGAAAGCATAAACTCCAACTTAGGAGCCATTTTTCTTCTAGTTTGCTTTCTTTTGGCTTAGACTCTAAGCTATGATGAAGCACAGGGACAACTTTCACACTTGCCTGCATTTGTGATATTGCGATATAGTTTGTTAACTTTATACAGGTGTACATGCTCATTACTGCAAAAATCACAGGAAGGGATCTCAGAAACTAATTGACACCACCAATGCAGCAAGCATACATGGTGTAAGCTCTGGAATGAATGCATTCTAATAACAGATATTTCCAGACTCTGGATTATGATGGATGTACCCAGCAGGGATAAATTACTTCTCTCCACAGCATGACTGTGCCTACGAGACACATGCTCTGCCTTGTGTACTTTTATCTTTCATTATACTTCGCAGATTCAGAGCAGCACCAACACATAAATGCTCTTGTTTGCTTGCCCCATGTAAGACAATGTGCCACTACCGTATTCTTTGCAATACAGGGCTATACCCACTGAACTGCATGCCCATCTTCACAGGCAAGTTCACAAGCACATTTCATTTTGCTGTTAGGTTTGCTGTGCTGTGTTTTAGTTATTCCCTTGGGGCTGGTATCTAACACAGAGGAGCCTGACAGTTAATGGATGGTGTACATTCCCAGTTCCCAAGACTGATCCAACAAACACACTGTGTACTGGCTGGACCATTTAAAAGCTAGTGAAGAGGAAGGGAAGTTTTTGAGGTGATGTCTTTCTGTTATTACCATTGTTATATAGGTATGTCCATGAGGGCTCAAGTCGTGGTTTTTGGGCCATGGTTGGAAGCCTGAGACTAAGTTAGGATAGGAAAAATGTTGCTAAAGGCCAATGAAAATCTTGTACTTGCTGAAACTTTCTAAGCTATGGAGTAGCCTCCTAAGAGAAAAAACAAATGTGCTTTGCTTGTAACGTGTAGGTTTAGAAAGTAGAGAACACATAAGAATGAATCATTCTCAACTCTTAGGAAGACCAACATGCACTAATAAGCCTTCCCTATCTTCTAGCTTTATGATGTTAGTTCCTATTTGTGTTACCTCTAGATTTAAAAATCTTGTAAGCAAATGGTTCTTGAGGAGGTTATATACACTTTCTCAGTATTAGCAGGTAGAATGGCAAGTCAGCAGTAATAGTTACCTTTCAGTTCCAAATACTACACTATATTGGTGAAAACTTCTACTTTGGACAGGCTTCTAATACAATCCCTCAGTGACTTGAATCATAAGACAATGAATGTCACAGGAGAAGAAGAAATTTCCCTGACTTTATAGAGTCAACTACAGAATTGCTTGAACTTTAAAGCATAAGGTAAAACCTGTCTTTGAAGATAAACCGAATAAATAAAAACATTTAAGTCATGACTAAGGTAATACAGCTGGCTGAAACCTATCAGTAATACTGTCAGGGTCCTCCTCCATCCAGGCAACAAATAATTTAACTGGAACTTGGGTGTTTGCAATGGGGGCATAAAGAAAGGGCTGATAGAAAATAACCTAGTATCAAATGATCATCAATTTATTCAGCTTAATTTAGCAGAAGAGCAGTAGCTTGGGGGTAGGTGGGCTGAATCCTTTCCATTAGAACCACAGGTTGAGACGTGGGCACCAACCAATGTGTCAGTGCAGCATCTGCCCTGCAATGCAGCTGTCATCCCCACCAGCACAGCTGCAACCAAGCTTGTAAAATATCTCAATTTCAAAAAGATAAACTTTGAAAAATTAAGGAAACCACTTAATGAGGTCAACTGGATTAAAGAGCTCAGGGATTTTAATGTGGAGAAGGCGTGAAATTTCTTTAAATCAAAGGTGTGAAAGCTGTCTGGAACTTGCATCTTAATCAAGGGGAAAATCTTGTACAGAATGGCTCCAGAGCTGACTGGATAAATAACCACTTCTGAAAGGGCAGAAGAAATAAGCAGTTTGCCTGAGGAGGCAGGGATACACTCTTTATGTCTGAGAGGCCAATAAACAGAGAAGTAGAGGTAAATGCCAAAAGTAAAGCTGAATTAGATCTTGCAAACTGAGACAAACAGCAAAAATTTGGGGGTTTTTGTTTTTTTCCCAGCCATGTATGTATAAATATAAAAGCAAATACGGAGGGAGACACTCAACCCCAATGCAATGAAGAGGAGGTCAAGAATAATATGGTTCATCTGTGACATCAAATTTGTATCAAATATATTACTTTCTGTAATGACAGAAGTTCTGACTGAAGTGAGGATGAGTTGTAAATTAGAATACCCAGGCTAAAATTAAGACTAAAAGACCAATGCAGTTACACCACATAGGCCTAACCATTTTCACCCCAAAAATAACCAACTAAGAAAGTGCATGAAAGTGCAGGTACAATAGCAGTGATCTGAGTGCATCTGTCAAGTGGAGTGACCAAGCTCCAGACAGGGATCAACAGAGCACTTATATTTTAGAAGATGGTGAGAATATAGGGTAGCTTATGGGGGCCAAATTAGTCTGGAGGTACAATTAGTCTGATCCAGTATTGTACAAGGATATAGGGGAAGTTTTGAAAGAGAAATTAATAAAGAAGGGGTAATGCATAAAATGTATTGTGGACTTTCCAAAGGGATGTCTTCCTCAGACTAAATTCATTGTTTCTTTGATAACTGATTTCTTAGATGAGGGAAATACAGTAGGTCTTATCTATCTGGAGTTCAGAAAAGATTTTGGTTTATTGCTGCTTGCAAAGTGATTCAGTGAAGTTTAGCAACATACACGTAACCAGGCTCCTCAAAATAAGAAAGAATAAATACAGTAAGTATGACCCAGAAGCAACCTGCTCTCCTTTCCCCCAGTAGTATGACTCAGTCCCTACTATTGGAAAATGCAAAAGTAAACTGAATCCACAATGGTTTAATTTTGTTTTGCACTGTAGTATACAGCGAAGTGATATTGAGAGAAATGTATGTTGCATTAACCAATTTCATGTTATATTTATTAATGCTCTAGCTGGACAAAATATAGCTTGTTTTTCAGTAGAACTAATGAATGAAAATGAAATCGCATCATTAGAAAAATATGCTTATTTTAAATGTGTCATATGAAAAATGGGAGAAAAAATAGCTATCTACCCCTTTGTCCAAATTAATCAAGCATAGCAATAGATTCCATGAAATCCACTTTTTTGTTCAAATGCATTAACTGGAGAGGCCAGCTGAGATTAGTAGAGTCGAGTCATCCCTGGACACTGTCTCATTTGCAGCACTTCCTTGGAGAATAACGTGCTGGTGCATATTTCTGTGCTGTTGACTATGGGTTCTGCTCACTCTCCAGCTGGGAACATCTACTCAATTTTTTATTGGTTATTGGTGTTTTCATGCTTCCACTTCCTCTGTTTACCTGAGTGTTTGCATGAAGTCTGCTAATTTCTGGATGGATGGCAGATTGTGCTCAGACATTTTGGTGAATCTGTCATGTCCCTTGGTTTAATAAAAATTATAAAAACTGAAAAAATGAAAAGAAAACAAAAAAAAATCTATATGTTTAATGTAACTGCTCACAAAGAACCCTTTCTCTCTTTTACTTAATACTGCTTAGTGTACCTGTATTTTTAAAAGACTGGATTTGGGGAAATAGCCAGAGATATTGTGAAATTCACCTTCCTTAGCAACAATTACAGAAAACCAATGCCTAAAGAGTTTTTTTCATATGTATATATGAGGAAAATATATGCATATATATGCATATGTGTATATATATACACATATCTACATATCTACATTTCTGCATATCTACATATCTGCATATTTACAGTCTCCAACAAATGGATATCAGGACTAAAAATATGATGTGGAATGATGACTATTTTTACAGTACTTAAAGCTTACAAAAACACTTCGTAATGCACTTGCTTGCTGGAGACGCTCTGATGCAGATTATGTTTTAACAGATAGTGATTTGCCAATAAACACTTGGCAAACAGTTGGGAGGCAGAGCTGTGGAACAATCCATTGCATTAGCCACATTTTAATGATTTTTTTTTAAGAGGGAATCTCAGCAAAATTGTAATTTCTTTAATAAATAATTAACATTGTATTATTTCAATAAATAAATTAATGTTTATATAGTAAAGAATACAAATGTTTTGTGCATACATTCTGACCTACTTCTCCACTCCTTCTTGGCGGTTTCCCAAAGAATTATTTTTAAAAATTAATGATGAACATCAAAATATTTCTGTTTATAACATCATATCAATAGTAGTTAAATCTATAAAATAATTCAATCGTTTATCCTTCTTATCTTGGGAATGTTTAATCAAGCTTGATATTTGCTTTAAATTAGCACTGTCAAATGTACATTAGTATAAAATCTCCCAAATCATGAAAGATTTATAATTTGAAATGTATTTGGATTATTCTCTAGTTAATCAGCTAGATAAAATTAGTGGTACTGTAACTAGAACAATTAATTGGATTTAAAAATTAAAAAATAACCAGCTCATGCTACTTCATGCACTACTTCACTTTGGAAACACACATAATATCTTAACTACATCACAGGAGTTTTGTGGTCTGCACTAAATCATAAATCCCTTATTCAATCTTTAACAGGAAAAATATTTAATTTTCTAGGGGAGTTTTGAACAAAAAAGGGAAGAATATGTTATTTTGGCAATGATTCTATGAAAGTATTTATGTGCAGCAAGTCAGAAAAATATCACAGCTGAAACTTTAAATAAAAAGGTTTCTTTATTTGTCATTGTCGCACAGGTTTTTAGGAAGAGAAGGTCGTGGACAGAATATAGTGACTTTGCTCTGTACCTTATTTTAGTTAGAAACCCTTATGTACTCAACATCATTAAAGATCAAAATGAGCTTGTAACTAAAGCACCAGTGGGCAGACTGGTGTACATCCCTGGGTAATTACTTCACTAATGTCTTGCAGTGTCTGGTGATCAGGATAGCCAATTTCTGTGAGGGCTGGACTGGAGTGATAGGAAAACAGCAGCATGGAAAGCTTCAAAAGTAGAACTACCCATCTATGAGCTGTTCAGAAGAGTGAGTTGTGGAGTAAGGAGTTTGGTGTCTGGCAGACTCACGGGGGAAAAGGAAGTCTAGAAGGGAGGCACGTGGCTGTTCTTCCTTGGGAGACACCAAAGGATCTGGAAAGTACAGGCCTAGGCCAGGAGAGACATAAAAATATTCTCTGTTCTTTATACTGAATGAATGACAGAATTTGTAGGTTACGGAGGATTTGGGAATGATAATGGAGTAAAGTACTAAGACTAGAGAGTGTTTTAGATTTGTAGCCTGATACTTCACAGAATCACAGTTATCTGAGTTGGAATGGACCCACAACGATCAGAGTCCTTCTGTCCCTACAGAGCACCATCCCCAAGAACCACACCATGTGCCTGAGAGCATTGTCCAAATGTTTCTTGAACTCTGACAGGCTGGTGCTGCAACCACTTCTCTGGCGAGCCATTGCAGTGACCAAACATCTTTTGTGTGAAATACTTTTTTAAAATATCTTTTTAAAATATATATTTAATATAATTTTTTAATGTAAGTCTAAATCTTCCCTGACACAACTTCAGCCCATTCCCTCGTGTCCTGTCACTGGTCACAACAGAGAAGAGATAAGTGCCTTCCCCTCCTCTACCCCTCAGGAGGACATTTTAGACAGCTGTGAGGTTTCCCCTCAGTCTCCTCCAGACTGAACAGACCAAGTGACCTCAGCCACTCCTCACACAACTTCCCCTCAAGGCCCTTCACCATCTTTGTGGCCCTCCTTTGGACACTCTCTCACAGCTTTATATCTTTCTTAAATTGTGGCACCCAAAACTGCCCCCAGCACTGGAGGTGAGGCTGCCCCAGCTCAGAGCAGAGCAGGACAATCCCCCCCCTTGCCTGGCCGGTGATGCTGTCCCTGATGTCCCCCAGGACAGGGTTGGTCCTCCTGTCTTCCAGGGCACTGCTGACTCAAACTCAACTTGTCATAGACCAGGAACCCAGGTCCCTTTCTGCGGTCCTGCTTTCCAGCATCTCATTCCCCAGTCTGTCTGTACATCCAGGGTTGCCCTATCCCAGGTGCAGAACCCAGCATTTTTCCTTGTTGAAACTCATATGGTGGGTGGTGTCCAAGAGCACAGTGTATGTCATGCCACAGGGTGGTGAATATACCTCTGTCTGTCTCACAATGCATTTGTTTAAAGGAAATCATGGTGCCAGATCCCATTTGGGTGTGTAAGATTTCAGAGTTTCGGGAGACCACAGTGACAGAAATAATGACTGATGTGCTACATCTTTTGAGTACTCCAGAATGGCAGCTGTTTCTTGCTTTCTTAATTTATTATCCTTGCACTCCTCTGAACCTCCTAATATCTTTTTTTGTCGTCCAAAATATTATACTGAAAAAATGTAGGTCCTATTCACAGCAGGATGTGCTTTACTCATTCTAGCAAGCTAGCTATGTATGCTTCATGCTTTTAAATTATTTAGACCTTCCAGATAAGTCAGAATCTGTTTTATCTGAGCCTTGTCTTGTGCGCTATTTTTTCATCTCACAATGCCACTATTAGTCATCACAGGCTAGCTTATGGCCTAATACAGACCTTTGTTCACCTTCTAGCACTGGAAATGCTGTCTTGGGCTTTCTAGAGCACTGGAAATTCTTTAGAGATCTTTTCCAGTCCTCCAAAACCATTCAGAAAATTCTCTGCCAATCTTGGAAATTAACAAGAAAAGACCATATAAGATAGATGGAATTCCCTATAATCATTACATATACTAAGCATGCACTCTGCAATCAGACCTAGGTTTCTTCATGTGAAAATGGCTATGGATTTGAATTTGTGAAATTATATTAAAGATTCACAATGCAAAATAAAATTTATTTTTCCAGACCCCAAAATAAAATAAATACCTATAATAATAATGGCCTCCTGCTACTACTACTGAGATTCTAGAATAATGAATCTAGCTGTCCTGAAAGAGCAAAGAGAAGGCTGAGTTGTTGCTATTGATACTATCTTAGACCCACAGCAAACTTCAGTAAGCCAAGTGTTCAATCAGGGTCCCTTTGCACTGCCCCAAGAGTGTACATGAACTACAGAGCTGTCCTAAGTAGTCAAGGGAGCATTTTGGATTGGACAGTCCAGCTTGGCAGTGGGAGGTAATTCCTGTGCTGCTATCTTCTAGTTGGTGAAATGGCTCCTCAGTTCACTTGTGAAGTCTTGAATATTGAGGGTGCAATTCAGGTCATCTTTTTCCTCCGTGAAAAGTTGAATTTTGTCTTGTGCATTTACAGTCAATGCCAATGTCTTTTCCTGGCTTTGTAATCTCATGTGCTATCAACAGTTTCTGGTCACATAAAAGATGCCCTGCTAGGTGCCATGTCCACAGCTACAGCTTAGCACACATACCTCTGCCTTCCCTGTGATCCAAGTGCAGTTCTAGCTCACACTTCAGAGTCAATTGGCTAGTACAAGTTTATCAAATGCTGTTGTGAATTGCAGTAAGAGCTGAAGATGTTTCTAAGTGGCATAAATCCCTGGAAAATTCCAGGGGAAACAAATAATTTTCAGTTTAAGGGATGCAGCTAAAAAATGGGAAGCTACAAACTAGCCAACCTGAAGTATGAACGTCCTGCCTTGAGAGTATTTGTGATGTTGGACATGATGGTGCCTGCTGAAGCCACACTTCCAAGGAGCAAGGGAAGGCAGAATAGAAGGGACAATGTTTGGCTTCAACTATCTGGTCTGCGCGAAGTAGGAAATCATACCCACAGCAGAAAAATTTCTTGAAAATATTTATAAAATGCCTCTGGAAGGTGCTTTATGAGTTTTGTGAAAAGCTGGTTTATACTTGGATCTTCATGAGACTTCAAAATCTACTAATTAAACAGGGAAAAAACAGTGCTCCCACTCTAGGTGAGGGTTGCCACTTTCCTCTGATGGGCTTCTCCTGTCCTTCATTTTCCTGAGGACGAATGACTGCCACCTGAAGACAGGCAGCCCTTCAACCCCTTCCACTCTGGAGGGTCCCTGCAAGCCTCCCTGTCCTTCCCCAGGGCTCACAGCATGTGACATGCAGGAAGTTTACAGGGTGGCTGACCTTGTGCCTTGCACTGAGGTTGGAAGGCACAATATAAACTGAGGAGAGCTCTGGCTCCCTTGTACTTCAGGGAACGTGCAAATATCCATGTGGATTCTCTTCTGCTGGAAAAGAAAGGGAAAATCTTAGCGTATCCAGCTGGTAGAGTGCTGTATGGGGTCTGCTAGTAAGCTGCACTTTTCAGTGAGTTCTCATGCATTTTATTAATTTAACAATAAAAAATTCTGAAGTTGGTTTGAGGGTTGTTTTTTTCGGGGGCTTGAGTCAGCCTCAGCCCCAGACCCCCATTTCTTTTTCTTTTTCTTCTTTTTCTTTTTCTTTTTCTTTTTCTTTTTCTTTTTCTTTTTCTTTTTCTTTTTCTTTTTCTTTTTCTTTTTCTTTTTCTTTTTCTTTTTCTTTTTCTTTTTCTTTTTCTTTTTTTCTTTCTTGTTTTTTTTTTTTTCTTCCTAAAAATACAGTATTTTTTTTCAAAGGAGGGGTAGTGGTTTCTGTTTCTGAGATCAGTTCCAACAGTTAGATACAACAAGATACAACAGTTCAGTTTTCTTCTGTTGTGTATTTTCTCTGTGGCATGGCAACCCCTGTTCTGCTTCCCAGCACTGCTGCTCCCCATATTTTCTTATTCCTGGCCATCTCTTATTAAAACATTTTATCTTAATAGGCCCTGAAAAAATGAAAACACTCCAGTAGCTTGGTTTTATTCATGTAACTGCACAAGAGAGGGCTTAACATCTGCAGCAGAAGGCTGCAGTACTAGTGCTCAGAAAATACCATAAGGCAGAAATATTCACCTGTGTTACAGGCACTGGTTCTCTGTCCTTATTGGAGTTTGGCCACACACCAGGAAATGACACACGTTCTTTCTCTTCTCAGTGGTATTAAGGTCAGAAAGTAAAATATGAGCTAGAAAACTAACCTTTGGAAAGAGGGGCTGAGAAGTTACTTATCTCTCTTGTCCCCATCCTCTCCACAATCTGAGTACCTCGACCTGCCATTCTTTGCTGGAGGAAGGACCTTGCAGACCAGGGGCTTTTTACCAATGTGCTATATTTCAGACATAGTGCAAAGTTCTCAGCTTTAAGTGAGCAGTTATTAGTCCTGTGACATTTGTGCTGCAGCCATCGATCAGCTGTGGTGTGATTTTCTTAGTGATTTCCCAGGCAAGTAGTCCCTAGATAATGTAAGAAAACATGGCATTGTGTGCTTCTTTTTACTGCTTATGTGACACGATTGTTTTATTCAAGGATAAATTCAACACCAAAACATACCCTGTTCTTCCCAAGTTTTGGAGAAAAATGTATTTCTGTTCTGGGGTTTTATTTATTTCACCAGTAAGTCTAAAAAAGGCAGCTTTTGTTCCCTATCTGGTGTGCATGTTTTCTCTTTGTCAGGCCAGCAGGTATGTATTAAATCTGTAGGTTTGGATGACAATTAATATTTTAAGTCTCACTAAAATTCAGAGTCCCTGGGCATACTTGGCTTTGGGTTTTTCTGGTGGCCAAGCCATTTCTCTTCTTAGAGAAAAAGCAGCTCAAAATCTATATACAATAACAGTTCCCGTTGTGAACCTTAACTGTATTTCCAGTCACTGTGATGATGTCATTTTCATATTGGTTTCTGTTTCTGTTGTAATAAATCACAGCCTGGACAGTATAAGTCATCCACCAGTTATCCTTATTTATTTGCACTTTGTGCTTTTGTAATTGGACCTGTTTGCATTTGAAGGAGAAAGTTAGATTTCAAGCACCAGCCAGGCTTTACCATTGTTATCCATCTTCACATTTGATCTGGCACTTTTGGCTTTCATCAGGCAAAGACATATAAATGTAGGTATAGAAATATATGGAAAAAAAGGGATCAAAAAATGTGTCAGTGGTAACCTGTAGTTTGAAAATATATTTGGGAAGTGATGTCCATGGCAGTGAACATTTACCCAGAGTGTTTGTAGCAGTGGGCATAGCTGTGTGGTGGGTGGGAACTGACCAGACACCCTGCAGAAGCTGTTGGTCCTCACTGGCAGAGCATGTGGCATGAGGAACATGAGCCAAAAACATGCAGGCCAGATATCCCTGACACAATGGCACAACAAACTCATAAGTCAAACTTATCGCAGAGCTCATACAAAGTGTGCTTAATTTGCAGTTTCAAGATACATTGTTTCAGCTGTTTAATTTGGAGCATTTTTATTTTAAATTAAACAAAGATTTTCATCTGAGGAGTATGCACTCTCAAGAGAAAGCCAAATTTTACATAGGTAGTTCCAGAGGAGATTGCATGTTTTCCATTTTATAAAATTATAGTGCTAAAAATACTTATTCCTTAATACACTGTTTCCCATAAAACAAGAAACACATCTATGGTATTTCAGAGTTTATTGGGCTGGGTAGACTTGGATAAAAGGCCATATGTTTCTAGTGGGGTCTCTTCAGACCAACAAATATAATGTTGCTTTGCTCATTCAGAGCAGCAAGATTCAACTGCATAACCATTTCAATTTACTACAGAAGCTTTTCTACAGAAGCTTTTACTATAGAAACACACTTTTATCCGTTGGGTGCTTGCTTTGTTTCCATAATGCTAATAATGTCTTTCTCCTTTCTGGGAGTGTTTAAGGTGATTATTACAACTGGCTGGCACAGCCTCTGAATGCCAAAGCTTTCTCAACCCTCTTAAAAAAAATCTGTATTGGGTATTATTCATTTAGTTTTTAATTATTAGCATTTATATCTGTTTTTACATCTTTTGCATATCATTCAGCTGTTCAAAGGGAGTATTCCCATGCTGCCAGTCTGAAGTGCTTCTGTTTGAAGGCACCAGCAGCCCGGGGAATCCTCTCATATGCTGTCTGTGGCCAATCCAAAGAGCTGCCAATTGGTTTCTGCCAGTGCACATTAAACTGATACCATTTTGGAGTCACTTTATCTATGATTTTAAAATAACGAGCTCAAAAAGATTATTTCAATGTATTTCTAACATATTATGCTTGCTTTGGTCTCTCTGATAATTCTTTTACTCATATATTCTGTATTTTCCATTACATATTTACCCTTTACAGCCTGATACTCTATTTTCCAAGTAAGCTGCAGGCTGTTGTGATTGCTATGGCATGAAAACTCCTCCAGAGGTTGCTAAAGAAATAAAGTGCAATTATCAGCATCAGCTGAATAATATAAAAAATGTGTTATATGACATCTAGATAACTGTTCAAATGATTTAGTCAGTATTTCCACTACTCCCTCCCCCAGTTTCTTTGTACTCAGAGAAATGTAGTTTAATCTGTAGTTTAAATGGGACGTAAACAAAGTTTTTGTGACTTTCTCCCTTGGTTTCTCACTTGATTTTCTTGGGTCAAAATTAAGTTCCACCCCCTTAAGACTGACCTTTTGATATAAACCTATGCATTTTTAAATCTCCAAGGATAATCTCTCTGCCAAGTTTTTATTTCCACTCTTCTAGCTTATGCTAGTGTTTTCTATAGACTCTGCTCACACAGTGTTTGTATGACATGTATGGGAGATACAAGAACTATAAAACCTGCTGAATTTATATGCAAATGATTACCACTTTCATCAAAATACTTAAGACATATACTGGTAAATTCTCTAGTGCAGAAACAGCTGCAGTTGCAAAACTTATTTTGTATTAGATACCAGAGAATGAACAGTTAAGTTGTGGGAAAGAAGGAAAGAATTTTTCTAAAAATTAAGAACTTCTCCAAAATTTATATTTGCACCATATTTAAAATCAAATAATCCTATCTTCATCTATATTTATCTGTCCTGTGTAGTCCTTATTTTCTATTGGAGGTCATATCTTAACATACATTTTTGCTATGATTAGGTCATTGAGTTATTTCCCCCCCATGTGGATTATTTGATATCTAGCCTTGGCTTACACTGCAGCCTTAATATAATTAAGTAAAAAATGTCAGCCAACACAATTTCTTTTGAAAGCAGTCTGTCTTAGTTGCATAGTTCACACAACCCCTTAGCTCCTTCTCTTTGGTTTCCAATTTCTTCTAGTCCTTGAATCCTCTAGTTTGTGCTTATATAACATTATCATGAGCAAAATACAAAGCCCTTACTGACAGATATTTTGTTCTAGACATTTCCTTTAACTTGAAAAGTTGAATAGCTTGTCTGATGTTTAACACAGAGAAAGTTTCTGCATGCTTGCTATTTCAGAGGAGTTAGAGAATCGCAAATGTGAACACCTGTAGACCAAACACCCATGTGAATAAAGCCCTCATCATAATTAAATTTATTCAAAACATAAGCATGAATGGTTTTTTTCTGGTCTTTTAAAAAATGTCTTTGTTTTATCTGGTTGAAAATTTTTGATCAGCTATGATTAGTGACTGAACTTGCAGCATGGCATACTTCCCTGTGTTTTGCTTCTTATCACTTTGTTTCTCGTCACTTTTTTTACCTAATGACAGAGTGTTCTGTGGGATAAAATAGTCCTCTGTGATTTCAGAAATTTTTTTGTGGGTGTTACTGCATTCTGCAGTTGCTGTGCCTGAATAATGAACTGCAAAAACCCTGCTGCGTGGGTGCAGTTTAGATCAGCAGAATTAGATATTCTCTTGATGAAGTTCCACCAGTTTCCTTAAAATATGTTGAACTCACTTCAAATAGTGATGCCCTGTCAACTGTGGGGTTCCATTTTTAGAAGTTTGTTCCCAAAGTACACTTGTAGCCATAGCATATTAATGCAGCCTTGCTCTTTTCATTTGCTATCCTTTAAGTATATCTCTTCATAAAAACTAAACCCAGCTGGAGTAAACATCAGCTATGGACAGTGTTTAGTGCATTCATTTGTACTCACAAAGGAAGCATCATTAGAAATGCTTTTAAGACCCAAACTCAGCTTCTTTGCGTTATGTTAGAGATATATCTCTGGTGGTTCCATGTTGCTTGGAAAGCCCACTCTACTGTTATGTGGACGTGATCCACTTAATGATTTGCAATGAAAGATGTTTGAGTATCTGGCATGTGCCAATGAAATGGAGTAGAACCACATTCTTTCTTTCTTGAGCCACTAAGTGGTATATTTGTCTTCATGACAGGTAGTCCTTTTTTTTTATGCTTTCAGAGATAATTTTTCGAAAGAAAGAGCCTATTCAGAAACTAATATCATTATTTTCATTATTACTTTTTTCACCCTATGACATTTCAATATCAATTTGAAATGTTTTGTAACATTGAGAGAAGTGACACTGTGTAGCATCTTTCAGAAGAGATAAGTTGAAAGTTAAGCGTTAAGTGCTATTCTGGAAAAAATTACTTGAAATGCTGTTTTAACAATTTTGGGTACATGCTGCTGCTTTTACCTATGTGCTTTCAGGGACTAATGCTAAAGAGGGAATAAATTTTGAAGGCTTTCCTGAATTCTTTAGCTGTCATGCCAAATCAGGCTATATAGGGGGGAAAATAAAAAATTGCATGTATAATACCATATGTTGTCTCTGGTATATACATACATGCATGTAGATATTATAGAATAGAAAGAGTACTTTGAGTCCAGCTAGCAATTAATGGAATAAATGGTACCAGCAGAAGCATATGGTACTTCTCAAGTTCCACTCTGATAAGTCTAATTCCATTGTAGATGCTGATAGAGAGGAAGATGAGGAAAGAGAAATATACATATCACTTGAGAAAGGATATGAAGAACAGTGGTAAGTTGTAGCTTAAGAAACTATTTGTGTTTAGGATACTCTAAGAGAAAAAAGTAAGAGATGTGATACAAAGCTGGTATAAGGGTGAAAGCCAACAATATGTAGAAAGGAAAAAATATCTCTAAGAGGAACTGGTTTAGAAATGTCATTTACTGTGCTTAGTTAACTTACTAGGGCTTTGAAAATCTGAAATGTGTGATGCACACCATCAAATAGGGGATTTCTTAAATTACAGTTATATGCTAATTACTCACTTTAGGCAGTGGTTTGTCTGAAGCAGTAAATGATCCCAGACTTGTCTTAGCAAGAATAAAATCTTACCACTGAAATGTTGGGGACTGTTGGTCACCAGTGCAGGAATTGCCAATTTTCTAAATCTTGAATAGAAATGAATTCAATAAAATGAGACATAATGACAGATTTATAAAAGCAACCTTCCTTTACATAATGGGTTTTATATTCTAATGTTTCTTTAGCATAATCCTTTAAAATTATTCAAAAAAATTATTATTTAAGTGATAGTAAAGAATTCATTAAAAGATTAATAGTTCTGGTTTACCAATTCACTTACCAGGTCACTTAATTATTTAGTTCATTAATTCTGCAAATGTCAGGCTTACCATGAACTCTAGTGATTTGCATAAGTAAGGTTATAGTTCTGTGAGTAATTGTCATCTAACAAGTTCAAACAAGAATTTGGCCTTATTTTTACACATGTGTACCTATAGAGATGGGAAACCAATCTAATTGATTTATCAAGAAGGTACCCTCCAAATTAGCCTAATATGAGTGGAACCGTTTTTAGGAACCACATTTCTCATGAAACAAAAATCAGTCATTTAAGGAAAACTGAAGCCTTCTAACACTTTATTTATTTATTTATTTATTTATTTAAAATTTTACTCATTGGAATATTGAGATGATGGTTCATTGTAATTATGAAAAGGATTTTATTTCTGAGTTGACAGTTAAAGTATTTACACTATGTTGTGCAGTTGGAATATACACACTATGATCCAACCACTAGAACTTACATGTTTGGATTTGTATCTATACAGACACACATATATGTGTGTGTAACATATCTAGAGGCACAAAAGAAATACTTGTAAGAACCTTGGAAATAGTCTGAGTAGTCATTAGCTGTTATTTAATCTTTAGTAGTAGTCCTCAAAGCAAGATAGTGCACCTGATGGCACTATGAACCTTCTGTGAGCATAGGTGAAGTTTTCCATTCACTTGGTAAGCCTGAGTGGAGAACATCAATAGCTGGTCATTATGCACCATGTAAAATAATTTGAAGTCCTGTGATGCATACAGACTAAGTAAGGCCATCTTAAATAATTTTTATTGTGGAATGATTTCTTCCATTACAGGTTCTATGCACTGTAAAATAGCATGGGGCTGTAACAGTCACAAGCCAGTGTGTACCCATGTATCTTGCTGCAGTGAATGGTTAAATGTGAAAATGAATTCTTTCTGGCAGGCTAAACTCACGGCCCTCTGTATTAGTGGCATCTGCTATGGCATGTGAATCAGCCTTGTTCTTAGTGGGTGTTTGCCAAGCAAGTACAGCTTTCTAGGGGGTAATACATAATCTGTTCAAACCCACTTCTGCAGCCCCCGTGAGTGGATCTATTAAGTATAATTAGTCTTGTAATTAAGGGCCACAGTATTAAACACTTGAAGCATTATTTTTTTCTGTTTTTGACAACACAGAATCAATCTTGTGACAGCTTCCCTATCATACAGTCTTAGATCTTCATAAACAAACTGCTAGGATTATAGTTAAAATTATGTGAAAGTTGGCAAAGCACAAGACACTTTTACATGAAATACGCTCATTCAAATCTGTGGAGTGAATAGGTATAAAGAGCAGGAATGTAAATCAGTGGTATATATATATATGTATGTATATATATATGTGTGTGTGTATATATATACAAAGAAGGTATAAAAGTGTAAAAAATGCAAGTTTTAAAGACAAGAATTTTTGGATAGTTTCGTCTAAGGTACCTACATGTATTGGAGATTTCCTGGCAGAATAAATTGCATGTTTTGCCGTGTCAGTAATTTTGGCAGCAGCAGCCTGAGTTTTTGTATGGTCATGGGAAACACTCTGTACTTGTAGTACAAAGAAATGTAGATTGGAAGTTTTGTGGATTTATCAGATATTGTGTGATTTCCTGGGATTACCTACGTGTGTTTACAGCTGCTCTCAGTGGCTTTGGAAGACAAATGGCCCATAAAACTCCTATGTCCTTGAGAAAGTTTTACTATGTTAAAAGGGGGATTTCAAAGGAAAATAGTTGAACAGAAAGAAAGAAAATCAATGTAATATCATTTTATCTGAAGCAGCATAGAGTTGACTGTGAACAGGATCCAGAGTTTACAGAGAGTCAAGAATGCTTGGGGACAAACTGAAGTTATTCTCAAAAATGACAGATGTCCTATAATCTGCCCCTGCTTTTCTTCCAGCTAAAACATCAAGGTTTCATCTGTTTGGTGGTACATAATAGTCAAATACTTTTATTAGCTCAGCAATTTTTGGGGGAGATGAACACAAACCGTAACATATGGAAAAGCACTTAAAGGGATTCAAACATGTTTACTTGTAAGAGCCAAAACAGTTTGAAATTTACTTCTATATTTTAAACTTTAATCAATACCATTACTGCCTAACTGGGCACTCACCCAACTAATCCTGGAAATCTGAGAGTCCAATCTAACCTGAACTCATAATGTAACAAATCTGAAGACCCTATAAAAATCAACCACAGCAGCAGATTTTTAAAATCACCACAAAATCAGATACATTATGACAGCCTTAGTGGCCTTGTTTGTGCTTCTGGTGCTTCAGTTCTTTGTATATGCTGGCCCTATGCTATCAAGGAAGTTCTTTATGGAATGGTATGAACAGTAAAACATTTGGTAAATATCTTGTTAATATCTGATTTAAAACTAAACCAGCTGCCTTTTCTCAGGGTCTTAATCATCAGGGAATAGGTAAGTAGAAGGATGGACTGACAACAACCTCACCCATTAGATGAGAGGAAACAAGCTAGGCCAGATTTTTGCCTTACCCTACTAAACACACTGGCTGGTAATTCCCCAATGAATTTATTGATGAGTAGAGAGCAGTTAAGACTTTTTGATTTTTCATTTTCCTACATACTTTGAGCAATGGCTTCAATACTTCAGAGAATGCCAGAATACAATACCAAACCTTCTGCAGCTCATTCTGGTTGCTATGATGTCCTATTGCTAAAAAGTATTAATTTTCTGGCTTTACAGAACTTGGACATGCAGAAATCCCCTAAATTTTCCTGACCGTAGGACATGTAGGAACAACAGCCTTGTACTTAAAATTGCAATTTTGTTATGTTGGTTCTAAGCACGTCAGGGATGGAGGTGATATTGAACATTCAAAACTGGAAATAATCTAGTTTGTGAGGGAGCCTCCCACAATACAGATGCAGCTGATTTGAGTTGGAGGCTGAAGCTGAAAATAAAGTGTGGCTGGATGCCGTTTCTAATACCAGGACAGAAGCCCAGCTGATGTTTACTAGCACGGCCCCGCTGAAGTAGCTGTTGTAGCTTATGCCAGTTAGGCTCTTGCTCCACAGATTTTCTCATGCAGTAACTTGGGTTGTTGGAATTTGCCTTCATCTCTCTTCTGAACTAAATAGGATAACCCTAATTTCTTAAAAATGCACAATTTTTCTTCTAAATGGAGAGACTATTTATGTATGTGACTCTGTCAAGTAAAAAACAAGCTGTTGAAACAAAAATGTTACTTCAGGGAAGCAGAACCCTCACACAGTCACTTAATATTGAATTATCCAGAGGTGTGCAAAAAGATAGTAGTATTTAGATTGTGTGCTATAATTTGTAGGGTATACTTTGAAATATGGTCTATTTTTTAGGCAATGGACATAGACACCTCATCAGCTTTATCTTACTGAAAAATTGGAGGGCCTCCTAATGACTTTTAACAGCTAATGAGCATCTATTCTTCACTAACCACTGGTCATTAGATTATTTCGGAAATATGCTTCCATCTAGTTTGGGAACATAGATTAAGTGAAAGCTCTGTCTTCCTCATTATTATGGTCATCATTAGGCATTTCGGAAGAGCAACTACTTAGGGTTCCTTATTCTAATAAAGCTTTAAAGTGTGAAGATTTAATAATGCTTGTAAATTGAGTTGTACACAAACTTCAATGTGTTAAATTTAAAATTGAGACCATTTTTACAAATGTCTGCATTCTAACAGTTTGCATTGTGTTCTATATCGTGCAAGATATGTCTCTCCTCAACATATATTTCCTGTTGTTAGTGTAAAAGTTTTAAATTTCTTTTACTATGAAAACTGAAACTTGAAGCAAAAATATTTGTTCTGAACAAGTGGAAATACATAATATATTCTATTTAGAATGATAGACCACTACAAAATAATTGTTGGATTAGTATTCAGCCTGTGACTAAGCAGACCATTGCTCAGATAAAATGACAAAAAAAAATGTGAAAGTTCTATGAAAAGATATTCAAGGCTGTGAAAGCCTAAGTACAGGGGACACATTCTGTTGTATCTATTCCCTATCTTTCTATGGTTTAATCAAATACGATGTTAATAACTTTGATACCGTGAGACCTTTTGCTAGCTTGCTCTGATGTTTTTCTGTCAAGGGCTAACTAATAGTTTTAGATCTCCAAAGAACAACATAACAAAGATAAGGCAAATGCCAGGAAATGTATTCATTAAATAGTCAAGAGAATGCCAAGGACAAGCTCACTGTATAATGTGTTAGGAGAACATCAATATTTGAGAAAAGGAAGATGCTGCTTTGGTATAACATATTTGTGGAAACTGGAATAAGCATGTTTTAAGCAAGGCTTCTCTTTAATTATTGTCTGAGTTTCACATAAAGTCTGCTTCATCAACTGGATAAATATTTGACTGCTGTTCAGTAAATTGCATTAGTTTACTTTAACTGTATGCTCAGCCTTATTCAGGCATCCTACATTAGGCAATGTAGTGTGTAATGCATCTCTGCAGGTGACCAGAGCTATTCTCTGTATGAGGTAAATTAAAACTCATATTTTAAAAATTAAACATTCTTGCACTTCATGATTTCAATATTTAATTATAACCTGTGTCAGGGCCTAATCTCTGACTGAGTCAGGCATGAAATTAATCAAAAACGAGGCACAAGCTTAGCAGTTCCACTGCACTGTAAAAATAATGTTTCCGGCATTTCTGTGATTTTTACAGAAATTTTGTGAGAAAGATGCTGGTGAACATGTAGTTAGGGCAACAGTGAAAAGGTTAGTAAGTAGCCAAAATAGTGATGATTTTTGTTAGTTGCCTTGGGAAAAACCTGGCAGAACACTTTAACTCTGAGGTATGAGTTCACTGAAGACATTGTAACATCAGAGAGGTTATCAGACAAGAAAAGGAATCTTTGACTCTTCTAATTCTATTTCAGGAATAAAACCCAACCATTTTTAAAAAACACAGCTTTGACATAGAGGATAAAACATATAATACAGGAGTAGATTACTTTATGTGAAGCTAAGCATACTGCAGCTATAGAGTACAGATACATTTTATTTTGCAAAATCCTTGTCCAGAACAATTTGATGTAAATAAATTATTTGTAGTTATATTTTTTGACTGATGGAAAAAGATGGTGCAGAAAAGTGAGTTTCTTTTTCGCTGTCCATAATAACCTTATTTTTCCTTTAATCCAGTGAGTTCAGAGCCAAACTTTGTAGCTGAGAAACAAAGGATATGGTGAGGTACTGAATAAGTTTGAAAACAATTCTGCAAGTTTGACAAAATGAAAGCTTTTCTCCAAAGTAATGATATTGTGCTTTGGTTTTGCATGAAAAGCAAAGGTTCAGTTGGTTTTGGTTTATTTTGATGGAATTGTGTATTTTTTGCAGCATCAACGCTTCCAGAAAGGAATCATCCATAAAAACAGGAAGTGCTAATGTGGCCAACAACAGTGAAAAATTTTCCAAACAGGCCTGTAAAAACTGACTGAACTACTTTTGGCATAATATTATACAGGATATAAATATGTAGACAGTAACTTTCTCCCATCCAGGCATAAAGACGACTGAAGGCAGTCAGATAGCAGGACCCATAATTATTTTATTTAACTCAGCTCTCTATTCTGCTCCGACAGAGGCTGCCTTTGTGGTTTTAGGCTAATCATCTGTAATCTCCTTAGTTTTACCTGTTGTAAAACAGCTCACATTGCTAATGATTTGTCTGAGAATTGGGAAAGTGTCGGGTGTATGAAAAATTTCTTCTAATTGCTGGAAGAAATATTTGGAAGGCAGTAGCTTAACTGCTGGCTTGCTTATTTAGAAGGAGTCATTCTAACAGGCACAGATACTGAAGTGCTGAATTTTAAAAGAAAAAAAATTACAGAGTTTATTCACAAGAGTTTGCTGCCCAGGACAACCAAGAACAGGTCTAGTCCTTGGTAATAGCTTGAGAACCACCAACTTATATCCACTTTACCTTTTTGTTAAGATTATCCCTTAGCACTTGAATCCCACTGGAACAGGTCACCAAGAGCATTTTACATCCAGTAAACCACCTTGGGTAATTGCAATTAGAAACCTAGCTGGCTCCACCTAGCCAAGCCAACGTTCTCAGGGGAAGCATCTTTCTCCCCAGGCATGCGTGGTATGAGATGGCTGGTGCTGGTATCATGCTCCTATCATTGTTTTAAATGCAGATGGGATCACTGCTTTCATTCCCACAAAATAAAGTAAGTAGGTGCAGACTAAATATTTCCATCCAGCATTTAAAAGCCAATTCAGGGGTCTTTAGGAAGCCAAAACTTATGAAGGCTGGGATGACTAACCAGGTGAGAATTACCAGACCAAACTGTCTGGTTACCTGGCCTTAAATGAACCATGCAACATACATGGGATTTGCAGTCATTAGCATATCTTCTGGTGAATCAATAATTTTAATGCCATGTAGTAATTCTTTAAAAGTAATTTAATTTTATTATAACATTTAAAAAATGTACAGAAATACCATATGAAAAACAAGCTATGTGATCTAATGCACTGGTAGAATAAATTATTACAAAGTGTATTTGTTTTTAATAATGTTGGACAGCTTCCATTATGTGACATGAATATTACATATAGTTGTTGAGCTGAATCTGTTAAGAAAGGTTTAGCAGACATGTTGAATATATATTTTCAATAGACTTGAGTACAGAAATTCAGAACAATGTTTTCAGTCGAGAGCATTTTAATCATGTTAATATACTTTTCTGACTGCCTTTGGGATTTTTAAATGTTTTTTGGGATCTGGAGTTTCTATTGTGCTTTTGGTTACTGGATAAAATCTGTTTTTATAGGTTTCTAGTTAATAGTGAATACAAATTATTTCAATCAACTTGCTGGAATTATATTAGCCAATGAAATTTTACTGTCACTCAAGGCTCCCCAGATTTTCCTTGGAGATGCCTCAGCTGTTGATCAAACAGAGTTTACACAAACACCTCAAAATCAGAGTCACACCTCTCATGCCTGCTGTTACTTTTTGCATGTATGGGAGGAAAAACTTTGACCCAGAGAAAAGATATTTTCCCAGTATGTTGGAAAAAATATATCAGCTTAGAACAAGCCCAACTTTTAAGTGAACTCAAATAATTTATTCTTTTTTAAAATTGTGAATGTTAAAAGCTATTGCAGTGGATGGGTGAACCCTTACACAATTACATGTTTTAAAATGTATTCGAAGGGTTTTTTCTGATTTTGAATTGCATAAAGTATACTGTATTGCAAATGACAGCTGCTTTGCTTATAAAGCAATATTTATGACAACAGGAATATTGTCATACATATAGTTATTATTAAGTAGTATAGAGAGATAGCTGAAAAACCTTCCCATCTTTTTCCTGCAATTCAAAATGGCTTTTCTTAGCAACCTGAGGTTTTTTTGGTGTAACACAATACTTACGAGGAAACTTCCATATTTTTGCAGTATTTTCATTACTAATAATGGTTTAAAACAATTATAGTTTTAGGAGTTCTATAGTCCTGACTGCTCTAGAGGTTTTCTAAATATTTTCATTATCTGATATAAAATGGCTTTATGCTCAGTATACCATATAAATCTGACCATGAAGTTACTTGCTAGGGTAAGTGAAAGGTGTTGGTCTGTGCTTTTATTGCCCTATCTATGGAGTGATTGCTAAACTAAACAGTACCTTATAACCTCATGAATAAATCATGGAATCAGTCACTGTATTTATAAAAATGCTTGAAACTTCTTTCCAGTTTCCAGCATTTGAACATATTTCTGTGACTGAAATATCTATTTACTAAATGAGCAAATGAACTTATCAGGGGTGGCTTTTGTCACTCGAAATGACTGCAAGCAAGGGCTCCCCTGAATTAAGGAACTCTGAATATCAAAGCTGCTTCATTTGTGTTTACACACGCACACACTGTATTTTCATATCTATCTGCCTAGGAAGTTTATGGGTTTCTTACAAATGCAGAGGCAGCCTGGCACTGAGCAGCAAAAATCTCACATTTGAAGCTGTGTCCACAGCTGTGCCTTCTACTTAACCCTCACCTTCCTACACAGTCTTTTGGACCAGAGGAGTGAAGCTGGTATGCATGGGAGTGCAGGGACTTCCTCAGGCAGGCTGTTGGAGCATCAAAGCAGTTCCACCATGGGGCAATGACAGCACTGCTGACTGCACCCCTGATCTCACTTCATGCCTGCTCCGATGCGGTCCCCAGCTCCACCCTGCCTTGTTACAGTGGGAGCAGGAGCAAGCTGGGACAGCAGTAAAACTGCTGAATGACAGAACTGCTCCGAGTTCACGTTCCTCTTGCCCTCTTGAGCCTGTCCCATCTGAGGCTTGAGGGGGCAGCAAGATCTTCTTGCTAACATGTTAAGGAAGAATTAGAAGCAGGGCATATATTGAGAAATCTTCATGCTAGGCCCTGAAAGCTTTATCATGCTCCCTATGCCACTTACGTTGCTACAGTCAGATATTTACTATTGTATGTCTGTGTACATCAAGAAAACGGCTACAGCCATTTTGTCAGATGTTATACAAACAATGATGCAATGCCCCCATGCACTTGGCTGAATCTTTTTTCTACCTTTTACCTAAAACTATGTTACTCCTGTTGATGACTTTAATAATATGCTCCAGACAAATGTGGCCATGGCAGAAAATGTCTTAAAATAATCTGGTAGTGCCACCTCTTCCTAGAATATAAGCTCCAAACATACAGCAGTCCTGGAGCTCTCACTGAGAGAACTCACTTGCCAGTGAGTCTTGCAGATGGTTGAAAAGATTCTGAAAGTGGTGCCATTTGTACTTCAATCCACCACAGCGAATCCTGTGGTCATTATCACAAAACTGTGACCAAGGCTGTTTCTCAGATGCAGTGAGAGTCCCCACTTATGCTCTCTTGATCACCAAAGTATAGGAATGCAGTTCCTGATTCAGCTGCTTTATACAGCTGGCCAAAATTCTCCTGTGTTAAGTGGTAGTTTAAAAAGCTGATTTTGTTTGTTGAAAGCAAGATAGAACCTCATGACAGGGACTGTGTTGACAGGTTGCTTTTAATAGAAAAGTTTTGAGTGGGGTAATTCTTTGTTATATTTTTGTGTGGTACATATTTGGCTGTAAATAGTCCTGTACTGTAAATAGGGAAATGATAAAGTTTATAGTTTTCATTTCAGTGCAGTAAAAATAAGTTTAGATTAATTACCTTGAAGGTAAAGGAAGTGTAAACATTTCTGTGCAAATTGGGTCAACCTGGGATTCATTTGAAAAGGATACAGGAACATTTATTTATTTGAATGTCAAAGGTGTCTAACCTTACAAAATGTAGATTCAGTGCTTCTGACAGGCACAGACTGTTCCTTGGAGATCTTGTAAACAGTTTCTCTGTGTCTGACTTGCCAAATTCTTTACCTATATCCAGCACTTACTGAATTGTTTTACTCCTCAAGAAACACTTGCTCTGGTCCCATTTTGAGTATTTTTATGTCTACTACACTATTTTATTGCATAGTTCAAGTGTCTGAAAGTAAATATTCATGACACATTTTAATATATGAAAGTGTGGAGAATATATATATATATCTATAAAGAGAGGAAGAGAGAGAGATAGTACTAGACAGTGCTACACAGATAGGTAACTGAAACATGGACTTTCACACCATGATATTTTTGTGCACTTCTGTCATGTTTTCAGTCCTTTTCACACATGATTTTCTGTCTTTGTAAATAATACAGGTAGAAATTCAGTGGGAAAAGTCCACATTTTCCATCTTTCCCTCCCCACACCACTGTAGTAGTATGTGTGTACACTCTAATATTAAACCTAATGACTGAATGGTTTTGGAAGCATTGACAGCATTTATCCTCCACCTGATGGTATCTTTTCAGTTACAGTTTTTGTGCTATAGGCATTTTTAAATAGCTCCTCATACATGAGAACAGAATGGACTCCCAATATAGACAGTTTAAAATGTATGAAGAGAATTGACTTAATATGTAACATTCACTTATCAAAACATCAGGAATTTATAAAAGACACTTCTCGAGTAACTGTAATAGTATATATAGGTAAATGTATAACTTTCCATGTAAAAGAGGAGAAAAAAAATTCTGTTAGCGCAAGCTTATTCTCAGAGAACCAGAAGACCACTTTCATTTGCATAATTTCAGTTGCTTGCTAATAGTCTGTTAATATTCTGTGGAGACTGCAACAATCAAGTTTGAAAAAAAACAGTTGTAAAGAAAAACTTATATTTTCTGTTTAGCTATTTTAATGCAGTGGCACAGCAACACAGGGAAGGAATCAGGCTAAAAAATGTAGGTTGACATGAAATAGTATTTAAGTGTGCAGCAGTCAAACAGGTTTGCTTCAATTTATCTTACAGCTATTTGAAAAGCTCTTTGAATAACTTGCTTGTCATATGCAAGTGCTGTCAGTGTTAGAGCAACAGAGATCCTGTGCTGCTTGGGGGCTGCTGGGGTGGGTGCTGAAGCTGAAGCTGGAGGTGCTGCCATCCCCTGTGTGCTTGTGCATGTGACTGCTGGTGCTTTCTGACCATAGCAGTGGCTACCTCCTCTTCTGGAACTTTGCTAGCAGTTTTATGCCTTTTATTTTTCTCTAACAAGTCAGCAGACAGGTTTGCAGACTGGTCAATACTTGGCTCTGTGGAAAGGACATGTAAAACAGATTTAGGCACTTTGTCAGAGGCTTCTAATGGGCTTAATTTAGCAGCCAAATAGTAAACAAGTAATATGCTGTGGGCAATGTTTTGCTGTTGGCTTTGGGTTTAGCTTTTTAATATGTACTGGCATGAAGCAAGGTATAAGACTTTACTTCTTGCCAGACCGGGAATTACTATCTAATGTTTATAACAGAGATTTCAGAAACAGGACATCTGGTGCTTCTTCTTACCACTTTCACTGGCTTTTTGTATGACCTTAAGTAGCTATTTTTCCTCCTCTCTGTCTTAATTAACTCACTATCTATATTATAAGGATAATAACTCGTACCCATCCTGGCCTAAATATAAAGTATTATTATGCCGTGTTTTTTTATGAGTGTGTATTTAATAAGTAAGAGATATTTAAAAAACAAAACTATTTTAATAACTTTCTTTTGTTTTGTGCTATTTCAGTTAGATGCTCTCTTCAAATTTGAACATGGTGGATTGTCTCTTATATCTTAAACAATTCGTCTGCCATAATCAAAAAAAGTTCTTTCACTGGTGGCAAGAACCCCTTCATTTGTCTTGAATTGGACCATTTTTAAAATTGGAGGAGCGGTTAATCCCTCTTCCATGCAATCAAACAACCTTTATATGCCATTTATTATCAAAAGTAGAGGTTTTCTTTATGTCCAGAATGCAACAACTACCTTTTAGTACAAGAAAGGAAGTTGTAGCCTTTACTTCTATTTTCTCTGTTTCATTTACTTTACTTTACATTCATTTACTTTCATTTACATTTACTTTACTTCTGTTTTCTCTTTTTCACTGAAGGGGTGGGTGGGATATGCCCACATTCTCACAGATGTCATAATGGCTGAACTTGTTATCCCTTGTGTTTAAAAGTGATTAGGTAATCAAGTAAAATTGAAGAGTGCACTCAGGTTGTCAAAACACCATGATATAGACTGGCAAATAAACCACAGGATGCTTATTTTTCTTTTCTTGTTTCAAAGTGATGAGACCATCAGAAACTCAGTTAATGGACTTTGCAAAGGGGTTTAAGAATCCCTTATTTATCATAGTATTTCTTCAGGAAGATAAAAGTTAACACCCATTTTTTTTTTTTGTTTGGCTGTGGGTGGCCAATTATGAAGCTCTTCTCTGGGTGAAAGAAATATGAGGAGAGAAGCACCTGCCTACTAGAATACACTTCATGCAGAAATATTTAGCACTGTGGATTCTTGGCTCAGATAGCTGCGCATTAGCTGTACAAGTACCTGTTTCATCTGGTGAGCAGGTTGGGGTGTTGATGTTCCTGAGTCCAGAAACTTAGAACCTGTCTAAACACCAATAAAATTCTCTATCTTGAGTCCAAGACACAGGTTCAAACTTCATCATTGTTCTCAGGCCTTACAGGAATTATAACAGAAAATACATGGAAAGAAACACTGACTTGGCATGAGTCTCAATATACAGGGCAAGACCTCCTTAAGATGCTGCAAATGGTGTAATTTGAAATAGGAATCTGAAGCCAGATCTTCTGCATCTAGCGTGTCTAATGTTTTTACCATCAGGCATCTTGAAAAGAAGGCAGAGTTTCCTCAATATTTCCTGTTAAGGCTATTAAATATTGCATTAAATAACTGAATGTGGACTAAGAGAAAAGTTAAAGGGATAGGAAGCAAGGACATTCTCCTGGGACCCAGTAAACTTATACTCATGTACCTGTTACAAACAATGCTTAATTATTCCTATGAAATGCAGGTAGAGAGACTAATTTTCACCTAATAATTTTTAGATAAGCATACTGAAAATGGGAAGACTGAACAGGAGACAAATACATTTCTGTTGTCACTTCAGACCCTGCGATACTTCATCTGCTTGTTTGGTAGGTAATTTCCTTTTGATTAAATGGTGAAAAACGAGACTTTTAATATTGCCCATTTAGAACGGAAATGATTTCTCCCCACCCTCTTTTAGAAAAATGTAGAACGCCATTCTGACATTGCATGGAGGGGCAGCAGGAGCTGTGAGCTGGTAAACTAATTTCATTCCTCTAATTTAGATTTAGTTGCAACCCTTTCTTGTGGAACCGCACTCCCAGTGAGTAATCAAGGAAAGATGGTTTACCTTTGAGTTTATACCAGTATGGCTTAGGCTGAATAAATGCTAGGTGTGCAGAGTATCATCTAATTGTCTAGTTTTCCCTACAGGGGTCTATCCCTGTTAGGCAAACGCTGTGCCAGCCCAGCAATGTCTTGAACCTAACCTGGGTAATAAGTGCACATGAAATTTAGTAGCTCAGCAGAACCCAAAGATTTTGACAATCAAATGGTTAACCCTTTCACAGATCTGTTTCTTGGGAATTGAATAAATGAGGGTATTGTAATGTAAAGAACATTTGTTGGCTGAAGGCCACCATGAGGGAGATTAGTGGGGGGTATTAAAGATGAAATTATAAAGTCTCAGTGAAAGAGATTCAGTTGAATTCAATGATAAATGACAGTGAAAGGAATAGAGGGATATTTCTGAGATGAGCTGTATTTCCCTAAAGAAAAATACTTGTGAGATCAGATTTTTAAAGAAGGAGTATTCTTTTTTATTATTGAAAAGGTTAGATTATATCATTTTTGAGAGCTCTGTTCTACTGAATGTAATAAAAATTGACATGAAGTGTTTTAAGTTTGTTGATAATTCCATACTATTCTGACCCACTTTATCTGAATATCTTAAAATTCAATTTCACTTGTAGAAGGTATTCTCATATTATCCTGCTATATAGGCTACAAAAGGCTGGTAAATCCATAGATGCTCACGACCACTCATGCAGAAATGAAACATTTAACTACAAGGGTATCTTGTATTTCAGAAGTTATTTGCTGACACTTCATTCTCTGATCCTTGTAGTCCATACAAAATGATTTGCACATAGGAAATATAAGTAAATGCTTTACGAATTGACTTTTTGAATATTTTCTTACTACTTCTAATAGATTTTATTAAGTGCTTTCTACTCTAAAATGTTTCAAATGTTGAGGGGTTTTTTTATAATTTAAAAGCACATTGCATGTATTAATCTTCTTAAAGGATTCCTCAGTTTTCTTCAACAAAAACAATTAGAAAATAGGGTTGCACAATCTCATAAAGACATATAAAAGGTGATGTGTGTTTATTATGCTTATTAATTTAACTTTTGTAAAAAGAAAGATTGATTATAAAGCTTTTTATAGGAAAAAATCCTCAAGTATTTTACCTATGTCTAAACAGGTATAAATCACTGATTTTTTTGCCTTGAGTGGTTATGAATATAGAAATATAACTAATCTTCCTTCTTTAACATTTAGAACAAACTACAGTGCACATTTCATCCAGTAAAAATGCAGCCTCATGTCATTCTAAATCACATTAACAATCAGTTGAAGTTGGGGAGGTGGATGTTGAACTGTCAGATTTTAGAAAGAGTGGGAAAACTTGAGATCAGATTTTCAGCCTACAAATTCAGATGGAAGAATTTAATCAGCCACTTTCCATGTGCTTCACTGACTATCAGAAGTTCTGTCTGTCACATACAGATGTGGATGTGAATGTCTGATGTGTGTTTCCCAGCTCTACCTAATTGGATAACCACAGAACCGGTATTAGAATAGACAATTAGTAGTCAGTACTGTACACTGGACAACAGCCACATTTGGAACAGAGAAGTTTTATATTTTCAGTATATCTTTTATGTCAATAAACTGGAAAAAAATACTTAGCAGTGAGTCAGCCTTTACACATCGGATTTTAGCATACGGTTTCTATTATAGAAAATAGGTCTCCATTGTTTGTTTCAAAGCATAACTTCAATTTCCATGAGTATTAGGTAGCCTTTTTTTTTATTTTGGGCTTTCTGGAATAGAAATAAAAAAGGATGACCCTTAGCAAATGCTAAGAAATAGCTATGAACCACCTCACTCCAAAGATTTTCATTCTTAGTCACTTACCCTGGTAACCCACAGGGAGTCCCAAAGTGTTAGTAATCACTGCCATGGATGAAAATGTGACTATTACAAAATTTACCACTGTAAAACACTTTCTGAGCCTGCCTCTTGTTCTATGCAAAGGCCATTACCCCATCCAACTCTGCAAACAGGCTGCCCTTTATTATGTGTGTGATAGCATTAGCATCACAGACAGTGTTCATTTTCTTACCAATCCCCACTACAGGACATGAAGAAAAAAGCTTCATGATTGAGGCAGATGCTGTTCAGCAGGATTCCAGCATTGACAGAGCAGGCTGAATAGTAACATACATTTCAAACATTATATTATAAAATTCCTGTAACACATCTGGTCAGTGCTGTTGCTAGAAGTCGTAGTCTGACTCCACCAGGCACATTGTTTTGCCTCAGTTCAGTTACTTGCATTTAAATACAGCCTAGGCAGAATGGAAAAGCAATGAGATTTTTGAATAATTTGCTGGAGGGCTTAAAATATCTTAGTAGAACAAGATGACTATCTAAAAAAATAATTCTCCTGGGTGGCACATTCATGGCTTCATGACTAATTTGAGATGGCATAATTTTAGAGGTATTATGATGAGGACAGAGCTGCCATGTCCTAAAACTTCAACCTACTGTCATAATGTGAAGGTATAAGGACTCCTGAAAGGACACAATACTTGTCATTTAAATTAAAAGTGCCAGGATGGTTGTCCATGTTGTTGAGTTTCTGAAATGGCAACATGTCTTGTTTTGTTTCAGATGTTACCAAAACCCATACTTCCATTATTTAATCTATGAAGCATTTCAGAGTCACTCAGAAATATACACTTTGAATCAAATTGTTTAATAAATCAGGTTGGTTGGTTTCTGCTTTCTATTTGGTTTTGGGTAAAAATTAAAATTTTTGGTTATGCAACTCTAAACAGTTCAAAACCAAGCTGCGTGTGAGGATATTATCTCAGTGAGATGCATTGCCAAAACTGCATTTGAAAGGATGTGTAAAGTTTTTCATATGAGCAGGGACTCTGGTACTTGGTGCTCTCCAAAGCAGTTCTTCAAACTGACTTGTTGCCTCGGTCTGAAATAGTCCAAACAGACCAGTTTACAAGTAACACAGAAAAAAAAAGAGATCTTAGTTAGGTTCTGAGAAAGGCAAATGATTATGTGGAACAGCACTTTAAGGTATGATAGAAAACTGGTGGGATTTTTTACCTTTTTCTTTTTAGGTATGTTAACTCTTAGTCATTTCCCTAAAGAAAGCCTAAAGAATTTTGCTTTATTTTTAAAGATTAAAAAAAAAAAAAGGAAAAAAATGAAGATGTGTATGTTAGCTGTGACATTCGAGTTGATTTTTTTAAGAAGATAATTTATTAAGGGGAAAGGGAATAAGGGGGTGGTAGGCCTTCTCTCCACATTTAGTGCTCTTGGGGATTACATGTACAGTGTCAAGGCTTCTTTGCTGTGGTGTTCCACACTCCTTGCCAAGCACAGTCTGCCTGCTTCTTGAACCTATTCACATTTTACTAAGTGTAAAAATAAATAAACAAAGAAAAGTCTTTTAGGAATTTCCTGGAAATGCAAAATGTTCCAGATTCTTGACTTTGATATCATTTGAGACTAAGATGCATCTTATTAAACTATGGATACTAGAGTGTGTCTGAAATCTTTATACTGAGGCCTTCCACGTTGCAATTATATTTATACTGCATGATAATAATAAATTAAAAATAATAGTAAGTGGCACTGAAATGTTACTTGTCTTGAAAAAAAAACTCTGTTTCTGTTGGATTATTACAGTTTTAGGAGTAAAATGTGTTGAATGTATTGCTTTACAGATTTACAAACCACCAAGACACAGCAATGCCAGATGGTTGGGGTTTATAGCCAGCAATTTATGCACATTAAAAAATATTTAGTGACAGTCTAATCATGCTTATAAGGAGCCTGAATTTAGAAATATCTCAGCTACGAATCCCCTGCAAACAATGAATAATCCCTGAGAAATAGAGCCAGAAAAAACAAGACAATGCATATACCCTCTTGGAATTACAAACAGATTTCTAATTTGATGGAAATTCAAGTAGTGTTAAAAGTTGTGAAAAAGAAAGGTGTAGAAAGGCCATATATGTAATAACCCAGACTTCTATTGTATTATATTATATTATATTATATTATATTATATTACATTTATTTTATTATGAAAAAAGTGTGAAGAAATTGCACTGAAGAGTAGCTAAATATGGACTTAGTGTCTCATTGAAAATTTTCACCTCATCCCTGGAAAATTTCTTTAAGAAGTTTAAATAGGAATAAAATGACACAAATACTATAGTACTTGAGTCATGCCAGATTTTCAGATGGCATTTTCATGTCTTCTGAAAGTGTTAGAGATCTTGAAATTATAAGGAGATGAGTGCAGGCAAGTAAAGTCAACAGAAAAAGATAAATATGAAGGATGCAAAAAACTAGACAAAGAGGATTATTTTGAAAAAGCTATTTGTGTATAACCTGTTTACACTCAAATAGAGAGATCTCATCAATCATTAAAACTGATTCATGATTCCCAAAATAAGTGTCTGTTTCCTTTACTTGTAATTTTGCCAAGCCTACAACATCTGCTCTAAAATTTCCTATGCAGATTAAAGTTTTTGAAAATTTTAATCCCAACACATATGTTTCTTCCAAGAATAAGATTAGACTGAACAATGTGATGATTTATGCAGGGCCACAATGGCAAATTGAAAAAGACGCACTTAACTTGCACCTTAAATGTTATAGCACAGTGGTTTAATCATAAGTAAGCTCTTCTTTACAAACCAACATGATGTGTGTTTCATTATTCAATGTCATTAACTAAAAAAATCTGTGCCCCTGGAGAGAAGCACTTGCCAAAGTGGTTGATTTTTATCTTTTTTTAATATTAACCCCTCCCCACTTTTAACATAGTCATGTGGAATTGCAAGAGCATAACTAAGTAACTGTGATACCTCTTGGCTGCAATATGTTGCTAGTTATAAGGATGTGGCAATGTGGAAGCTAGACAGGAGGAAATTGATCCTGAAGGTGTTTTTTTCATGTATTTCTCATTATAATTAATTACCATAAAAATACAAATGCATTTTCAGTTGTTAGAGTGATAGAAAATGAGAAACTGTGTTAGAATATGATGGTGCTGCAGAAATACTCTTGTGGAAGGTTTTCTTTTTCTCAAAGGCATGTTATTTACATCAAGAGATTTTAGTCCACTTTTGAAAAGAGCCGTCTAGAGTTCACTGCTAATGGAATTAGAGAGGAGGCTTATGTAAACCCCAAATTTAGCCCCCTCTATAAGAAGGAAACCTGGATCATGAGCTTGGCTTCCCATTTTGGGACAATTTCCATAAAATTCAGGGGGCTTTAGTTCAACATACACTGTTTAAGATGCATCTGATTCAAGTAGCCTTCTGTAGAGAATCTTCAGTACATTCATCCTTCCACAAAGAAGTTCTCCATAAAAGCTCTCTCTTTCAAGCCAGATAGCTCCTGTACATGAATAACTTTCACCATAGGAACTCACTGAGGCAGCAAACCCTGATCTTAGTGTCTTTTCAGAAATAACAGGCTCTTGGAACAATATTCTCTAAGTCCCCTTCAGAAGCAATTAACTGCTTCCAGTACACCTGGAGCGTATTAAGCCTGGGAGAGGCCTTAAAGCTACAGTTCACATTTTACTTCAGTCTGCTAAGAAATCAAATAAAAGGGGGAATTTAAGAAGTCCGCTAATGCTCATTCCATATTTCTGGCAAGCAAAATATTCATAGAAGGTGCTTGTTTCCTTTGGCAAGAGAAACCCTATTTCCAGCTTAGGAAGCTTCACGTTGTATGAATATTTAATTTCCCTTCACTTTAACTAAAGAAAATGTATAGTAGAACATTTTTAAAGGCTTTTTTTCTGTTTCCAGCTGCGTGATCTATACATTAACATAAAGATCTACGGCATCTGCTTAGACTATCTGCTGTCAGAAATGACACAGGTGTAGCTGTGGTCACCAGCTTGTCACACATCAAGTTATTGAATGCTAATTATATTTGATTATATACGTTCATTAAAATCACCCAATCAATGACAGCTGTCTCTCTCTCAGCACATGTAAGATTTGGAAAAAAAAAATTATTTAGCAACCTCTGTAAAGTTCAGGTATATGCTCTACTGAAGGTTGGGTCCCTCGGACTATTCCAATTCACAAAGGGAGACTAGTAGTTGCTGTGAATTTTCCCTTCTTTGAGCAAGAGGGCAAAATCAAATAAACAGATTTTTTTCTGTGAATTGAAAAGAACATTGAAAGCTCTAGTTTTCTTTTAAAACTAGGATAAGGTTTTTGAAAGGTCTAGAGTCCTGGGAGTCAGAGGACATGAAATGTCAGGAGTAAGCACATTTGAGTTTGTGGCATTGAGCCGACACTTTTCATATCTTGATCCTACCAATGATATGCCTGTCACATTTGCTCATGTTCTAGGCAAAATCACCAAGATATGGATGAGATAAACGTGAAATAAACCATTTGCTTTTCTTAAACTGCAGGAATCTAAGACCGCTAGTATCCAACTAATTGGGATCTAACAAAAAGAATAAAATGCTTATTCCTAATATTAAACAGCCATGACTTACATGCAAGCACAACACACTTCAGAATGAATGTGCCAGTTCAATGTCAGCCAACTGTTGTTGGCTTTATTAGTTAATAGAGGCTATGGATCATCCTCTTCCTGGTGAATGGATGAGAACTTACCTGAATTTTGTCCTTGTTCCATAGCTTGCCTTGCAACAGGCAAGGAGCATTTATATTTGTTTAAGAACTAGTATGTTTTTTTGGTGGTTTAAAAGCTCCATATTAGGTTCAAATTATATTCTGTGATGCAGAAAATAATGCATGATTATTTGGAGTCGATGACACTAAAGGAACAAAGCTAAATTGGGAGGAGCTGTCAACTCCCTCAAGGGCAGAGAGGTCCTGCAGAGAGATCTTGACCAAATAGAAAGATGGAAAATCACCAAACGTATGATACGAAATTGAACAAGGGAATGTCCTGGGTTCTGCACCTGGGATAGGGCAACCCTAGATGTACAGACAGACTGGGGAACAAGAAACTGGAATGCAGTGCTGCAGAGGGACCTGGGGTTCCTTGTCTATGACAAGTTGAGTTTGAGTCAGCAGTGCCCTGGCAGCCAGGAGGACCAACCCTGTCCTGGGCGACATCAGGGACAGCATCACCGGCCAGGCAAGGGAGGGGATTGTCCTGCTCTGCTCTGAGCTGGGGCAGCCTCACCTCCAGTGCTGGGGGCAGTTTTGGGTGCCACAATTTAAGAAAGATATAAAGCTGTTAGGGAGTATCCAAAGAAGGGTCACATGGATGGTGAAGGGCCTTGAGGTGAAGCTGTGTGAGGAGTGGCTGAGGTCACTTGGTCTGTTCAGTCTGGAGGAGCCTGAGGGGAAACCTCATTGCAGTCTGAAACTTCCTCCTGAGGGGTAGAGGAGGGACAGACACTGATCTCTTCTCTGTGGTGATGTGACCTGAGGGACAGGACCTGAGGGAATGGCCTGAAGTTGTGTCAGGGGAGCTTAAGGTTGGATATCAGGAAAAAGGTATTTCACACAGGTGTTTGGTCACTGGAACAGGCTCCCCAGGAAACTGGTCACAACACCAAACCTGTCAGAGTACAAAAAGCATTGGGACAGTACTCTCAGGCACATGATGTGACTTTTGGGATGTACTGCACTGGTCAGGAGGTGGAGTTGATTATCCTGATGTGTTGCCTTCAACTCAGCATATAATATGACTCTATGATAGAGATAGATATAAAATTTGGGTGGATAAACTTTCATCTGTCATTCTCTAATAGGTAATCCTGTCTGAAACACTGGCCATTCAACTTTAATGTTCTTTGAACATATTTTAAATAGGCACGATATAAATGATATTCCCTTCAACTGGCACTTCTCATGGGACATGCATGCCTTAGAGCATTTTAATAACTTACTGACATTATATGAATGTAATGGAAAACTGTCTATTGTTCCTCCACTGGACAAGGAACACTTTACCTTTATAATAGTACCACAACATTTTGTGACTCTTTCTCACAAAAAAAAAAAAAGCAGCTCCAGAAGCCGAAGAGCACAAAGAAGGATTAAGGTGACCACGACATTTTAATTTTTTAGTCTTAAACAGTCTGTCAGACTAGGCAAAAGCAAAGGAACATATCACAATATGCACATATGTGTCAATGAAAATATCAACTTAGATCAAAATTTCATCCTCTCATCAGTAACTCTTCTAAGGTTGGCAAGGGATTGTTCTGTATGATTTCAGCACATTCAGGAGAAAATAGAGTCAGTTTGGAAACACAGGTGAGAGTGAGGACATGGGCAAAACTGGGAGGTCACTCTCTGAACGTGACTGGTAGCTTGAAGAGTAGCATCAGTCTTGTATTGAAATGATTGCTGTTCTCATCTCTTTTTCTGATATTTCAGCAAGGTTGAGCACAGCTGTAGTGAATGTGTCCTGAAAGTACTGCTATGCTGACTCTTCAACTACACCTTCTCAATAGATATTGTGTCTTAAATTTAGAAATTATTTCTTTTTATAATTAATCACTAATTTAAAATGGATACCAATTTCATAGTTCTGTTCCTGATAGATAGGATAAATAATTTTAGAGTCCTCCTTTAGAAGTTCATCATTGTAATGAAACAGGAATAGAGCCAAATACTTCGAAATAGGAAAAGAGAAGCTGTATAGGAAAATGAATGATAAGAGGACAGCACAAGACAAAAAAAAAAAAATTAAAAATAATTTAGAGGTCTGCAAATTAATTTCACTATGACTTTGGGAAAAATTTATATTTTTGCAGGATTCTGTATTTTACAATTGAGAGAGAGAGAGAGCACCTACATATTTGACAATTAACTTTATCAACTGCAAATGTTTGCATTTAGAATTTGAAGAGAGCTTTTCCCTTTGGAACTGTTCATCTACAGTAATCACCCAGAAAAATTTACAGAATATTTGTACGTTCGCCTATACCAATAATTTTACATTTCCCATGTAATATACTTCTTTCTTTTTGTCTTAGGTTTGCTGGACTCCTTTCTCAGTCAATCCCTCAAATTAGTTTTCTGGGGTTTGTTTTGTTCTGTCTTGTTTATTTTTTCGGGTTTTTTGTTTTTGTTTTTTTTTGTGGTTTTTTTTGTTGTTTTTTGTTTTGTTTTGTTTTGTGGTTTTTTGTGGTTTTTTTGGGTTTTTTTTTGTTTTTGTTTTTTTTTTTTAAGGGACTTCAGAAGAAATTAATTTAGTTCTGGTCTCTGTTAAAGTTTCATTCAGCAATAAGTTATTTTGGTTTAGCCTCCATTTTTATACTTTTTCCAGGAAGCAAAATTATGTGGTATTAGGCTTTGGAGATTATTGCTTTTGTTTTGTTTGCTTCATGTGATGCTTTGTAGCATTTTTGAAAAATCATACACAAAACAAAATTGTTTTAGCACTTATTCTGTGTCCTGGTTTTATGTCTTAAGAATGCCTAGCAGAGACTTTTTCAGTACCAATGGATTTTTCACTAGTCTTTAATGCTTCTGGAAGATGCTCTTCAGGCAAGTCTTCAGGCCCTGTTTCTGCAATTGGATACATTTGGGTGAAATCATGCCAAGGCCTGTTCACTTCAAATAACTTGCAGATGATTAATATTTTTGGGTAGCTCCTCAAAGTTATCACTCTACTGCTTTTACATGCATTCCAGATGCTGTGTATAAAATGCTGATATTTTGTATATCATAACCAAACTATGGGTAAACACCAGATTAAACAAGTTCATCTTTTTGATTTTTTACGTGTTGATAAACTTGAATTGTATTTACCATATAATTCCTTGCATGAAAAAGACCTACAAGGAGGTTGTTTTGATTCTCAGTTGCTCTAATTCTATCTTGGGGAATGCTCTCCGAAGACCTGAGAGAATGAAGAATTCCTACCTGAGAGGTAGGATTTGAGTGTGGGTCTTGTGCAGCTGAGTGCTCTAGTTGGGCTTACTGCATTATTTACACTTGCTAACTTACTACTGCTGGCTCTCTGCTGTGGTCATGGGCATTAACCTGTGTTAAGCACCTGAACCTGAAGAGGGTTCACATCTGAGAACCTCAGGAGAGAAAAGAGGCAAGCAGTGCTCAGCCAGGAGATAGGTGGATTCCTTGCTTAGAAGTGCTGATAGAGTCCAATATAAATTTCCTACTTTGTGTCATTTTCCTGCTTTCTGTGGATACTGTTCTCACAAGCCTATTTCTGCGGGAGCTTCAAGACAGTTGAAGCCCACATGGCTGTCACAGGGTTACAGATTCCACAGAGCGGCAGTGCAATTAGGTTCAACATTGCAACAATTTACTTTGAAATCCATTAGGCGAACGTAGCCTTGTAAATTTATCTCTGAAGACTGGAGAATGGCATATAAGGATAATTATCACGAATGGTGGAAAAAACAGCCTGAAAAAAATAGTGTCAGGAAAATTAGGAGGTCTCAAAATAAAGGAAGCGACCTTGTAGTGTATAAATAATGACAAACATTGGAACAAAGGTTGTGCTTTTATTTTGAGAAATGAGACAAAGGAGCTGACAATACTCACAGATAAATAGAAGCATAACATCCACAGGGGCCTCAACTGTCAGAGGTCATTCTGGAGTCACATTTTACAAGTCACAGGCTTCAAGCCTTCTTTGGTAATACTTCAGCAAATAAAACAAAACTGAACTTCCAAGATTTCTCACTAACCATAGCAGCTATTCATCATTCTAAATCTCTACTGGCACTTTCAGAGCTTTTCTGTCACAGTCACTGGAGTGGCAGGAAATTCCTGTATGGAGCTTGTCTTTTCACCCAGCAGTTCCAATTACTTCGGTCCTTGACTGTCGCTTTGACAGCATCACTTCTGAGCCGTCCAGCAGTGTGATAAAAATTAGGAAACAACAAAAACAACACGTGGCTTTTGAGTAGGGTATTTCTTTAAATGTGTTTGAATATGTGTGAGTTAATTACCATGCTCCATGGTCATAAACCAGAGCAGATTTCTTAATTTGTATTTCTTTTATCTGTAGTCAAGTGTTTCTTCTTCAAGACCTGTCACAATAACGGATACAATTTCCCCATGTCTACCTTGTGAGGCAGAGTTAGGATTTTTAAATGTTACTGGAATTATCCTATATATTAATACAAATAAATTCATTTCCAAAAAATAAACAAGTCTGTTCAGAAATTCATTGATGTTTTCATTCACTACTTCAGGTACATTTTAAAATACTTTAAAATTAGCCATTTCAGGTTCTTTTAAAAGTATTAAAACATCTGAAATAGAAAACAGTCTAATTTTCATCAGAAACTACTGTTGCTGCTTCTCCACACACATGCCATTAATTAATAGCCTGCATTTTGAGTATAGTCACAGTCTTGCTATTTGAAACAATTCAGAGGAATATTTTTTACAATAATAAAATGTATTAATGTACTTGTGTCCACTGGGCTTGTAAAGACCAATTTCTAGCAGACTCTGAATAAAACAATGACAGTCCTGCTGAATTCTGTGAAGCCTTTAGACTGAGCTTCCCTTTGTTAAAAAATCAAAATGTGTCAGAAATCTACTGACTCAGAATAAAAATTGCAGGTTACAATTTCACCCTTGGGCTTAATCAAACATGTGGTGTAATATCAAATTTATTGTGTACTTTTGCTTTGAGCTTTGCTGACATTTCAATGCCATCAGCAGTAGAAATGTCGAAAAATGTGATTGTCTTTTTCTGCATTTGGATATGGTGCCACAGTTCACCTTGGTTTTAACAAGTTTCATGATATTGTCCATTTTTAAGCTGATAGAGGCCATTTTAAAGATCATATTTGTGTATATAAAGAATTTCATATCACACTATGGTTGTTATCATGAACCACTAAAATACTACTTTTCATATTCTGCTATAAGGCTGATTTTAAAGTCCACAGTCCTTGATTACCATATTTATGAATGCAAAGATTATGTGATGGAGTGTGATAAATGTATAAATAATATACTGGATACTTTTCTTCCTTTCAGATATTAAATTTCTACATTTTAGACCCCGAAGCACAATTTTTTATCTTAATCAAAAGAAGAAATAAACCTGCAAAAAAATGTATACATTCAGTATCATGTTACAGACACACCTTTTTTAAAGCAGATAAAAAGCTTTCAAGTAGCTAGGACATGTGCATTATGCCCATGCATCTGTGTAATGTATATGTGGTGTTAATGTGTGTATATAAAAATAAAGCAGAAGCTTGAAATTTTATTTTCTTTTTGTGTTTATTTTGTGAAAAATGTTGGTCTTTTATATCTGGAACTAGTGTTGTATTTTCTGCTATTAATGTCTAAATTTATTCAAGCATCTCAATTTTGTGAAGAAATCTTAATCGCAAATGGCATCTTGCTTGCATTTGATGAATAAATAAAAAAGCAATTCTTACTTAAGAACATCTTTTCTTCATGTACCTCACATAAACCAGAAGTTTATTTCTGCACTCACTGGTGAAGTAGGCATTATTACTGTATTTTAAAAACACAAGAGGTGAGTCACTGTAGGAGTATAGTGCAATACCCCCAGATGTAGGTGTCTAACAGCATGTCTGTGTTGAAAGCCCTCTCAATGCATACATATGGAGGCAGTGACAGTAGCATAGCAGCTCTCCTGTGTACGGCAAACCTTGCTGCCACTGGAACAAGAGACACAGGGTGCCAACTCCTTACGTTGGTGATGTCTCTCAGGACCCTTTCTCATGAAACCTATCCTGGCAATCCCTCATGTGGCAATCCCTCCATCTAATCAGGGTGGTGCTTATAACTCCCTAACAGAAGTTTTCTCCAGCTAAGATACTGAGATGTCTGTTTTCACATAGGCTTGTCTCTATTCTGTTGACCCAGTGGACACCCCATTGCTTCAATATTGTATCTGAAAAATGTGTTCAAGCACAGTGTCTGTGAAGAACTGACACAAAATTTGCTTAAGTGTGGAAAGAATCTTATGCCATAACTGAGAAAATACAGCTCTCCTAAAACCCAGTGCTAAAACTTCATAGCTGTGTTCTCTTCATATTCTGTTCCCAATGCTCTTAAGGAAATCAAATTCTTTATTTTCTTTCTGTTACTATGAAGTTCATATGAAATGCTACTTATTCAGCTTCGTGTGAATATCAGTGATTACCTTCTAACATAAGTGCAATTCAAAAGATTATTACACTCTGATTAGGTCTTGTTATTATTGTTTGTTTCTAGGATCCTGTTTTTCTGTAGATCCTCATCTGCTGCCTACAGAGATGCTGGATAGAGCATGAAACAGAAATGAGCCTTAAGTGACATTTACACCTCCTAATCTGAGCTATTTGCAATTATTTTATAACCTTACAGGAGAAGCATTAACAGCTGATTGAGACAGCAAATGATGCAGGTAACAGCCACAAGGATGAGTCATCGAGAGCCCATGGCTGCAGATCTGGCTGGGATTCTTCAAATTGTAAACTGAATGTCAAACATGCTCCATGAATTGCTAAATTCTAAACTCTTTGTCAGTCCTAAATACAGAGTGACACTGCAGCAGTGAACATTGAATGCTATCACATCAGCCAAACATCTGTGTCCAAATTCTGGCTTACCTATAAGAAGGTGAGTGAAATTTAGCACCATGTCAGCTTCTAACCGTACTGTAGCACCCCTTAGTTTTATTTATCCTTTCTGAATAAAAGTGAATGGCCATCTCTGACCCATGTAACATGAGTTTTGCCAGAGTAATCCAAATTTCCTTTTTATAGTCTGTGTTGCCTGATGTATTTGGTTTAATATTTTTGGCTTTTTCACACAGTATATTCTGTGGGGATGAGAGGCCACATACAGATTCTTCTGGGCTGGAAGATCATCTTGACATCTGCACTGCAGGTTAGCTGTGCTTGTGAAAGGCCCAATACAACAGGTGCAGCCCTAACATGCTGTTCTTTATATCTCTTTAGTAGTCATATTTTCTGTACTGTGTGCAACACACCACCTTAGCAAGCAGCTCTGTACAGGGCCTCTACCTGTCACTGCTCTTCACCACCACAGTGACCTGACTGGCCCAGGATAGTGTGGCAAGACAATATAGATCAGGGGAAGGTGTCAGAACCAAGGGGAGCTCTGGGAAAGCACTGAATGTATTGTCATGCCAGGCAATATCCAAGTGGTTGCTCTGGGAGCAATCATCTGTTCATCCCTGGGCCAGAGAATTGAAAACTGATGCTGACAATAGACCTCGGATCAGCAATATGCATGGGACATTTCCCCACTGCCACTGGTTGGAGCTGATGTGACGGTCACTTGCACTGACTCATACTAGTTTTTGGCTACTGTCACCCTCTATCTTTGGAATGGCCAAGAACAATTTTAAATTCCAGTATGCTATCCTAATAGCCTTTTACCATGATCTCCCACTATTGCCTTACTATGAGCATGCTCTTTACTAGGTGTATCAGGAGTTTATTAAATCTCCCTCTATATTAAAATAAAAGGTGTGACTATAAATGTTATTGCAAGCAGAAAAACAACAGGCTTTAACTTCATAGTCTTGTTTTGCAATCAACATGGAAATCTTGGAATGACAGTGGCCATAATGTACCTAATTTCAAAAATCACTGACAGAAAAACAAAGTGAAAAAAAACATTAATTTTGAAAAAGAAGGAACTACAACAGACTGAAGAAACTTCTAAAAAGAAATAAACTGGAAATAATATGAATTAAAGACAAACTTGCAAAAGAAATAAAACATATTTTTTACACATATAAAGAACATGAAGCTTGCAAGAAGAATTTAAGACTTTGTAGGCACACTTGCTAATCAGAATATGTAAAAAAACCCAAGGAAAATAAAAATGAAACTACTTTTAGTATCTCTGTTAACCGTGGAGAAACTTGAAATCATGTCTGAAACCCTTGAAAAACAGGTTCTGACATTAAAGCGTCTGTTCCAACCAAAGAGTTCATAGAACAAAATTACAAAGTTAAGAATAATGGATAACTAAACATTTCTGAAATCAAGAGCTTTAGACTAATTTAGGTATGAAGATGACAGATTATTTATTACAGTGTGCAACCTTTTGTTTTAAAACTGCTTTGCTATCAAATGAATGGGATTTCCATATATGTTGTTAAAAAAAAATTCCAAGGAGAATCAATGAATCTATTTTTTCTCATTGGAACTGGGCAATTACAAACAAAATAGAAGAAAAGTAATAGTAGACATGGAACAAATATGATATGTTTGAGGGGAGTTAGTGTTGCTTTTGTAAAGAAAAGTCACATATAAAATTTTGCAAACAGTACACTGGAGGAGTCAGCAATTACACAGACAATCCAGCTGCCAAAGTTGTCTTACAATGCCAAAAGGCTTTTTACAATGTCCCTAGCCTTTTTAAGAATATTCCTGTAAAACAGACTATGCTGCCACTGAGTAGCAGGGAAAGTCTTTGAATACATGGATAATTGTTGAAAAGTTGGAGACAAAATAAGTTTATACAGTCAATTTTCTCAGTTGAGGGAGGGTACTAGGTGAGAACTATAAAAGTGTGTGCTAGATCTGTGTTCTTAAACATAGTAGAGAATGGAGTGGCAAGGTGGGTGCAAAGTGAAATAATGAAGCTAGTATTACAAATTTATTCAGGACAAGGATGAGGACCAGCTGAGAAGAGTCGAAGAACATAATCCTTGTTAATAAAAAATCAAATGAAATGAAATGTAAATAAATGTTAAATGATTTTCATGGGGGAAAGTATTTCAAGAAACTTCAGCTCTAGCTATGTATATAAATCCTAATTTAAAATGCACAAACTTTCACTCAGGAATGACATCTTCAAGTTACAAAGAGTAGATAACTGTAGAGAAACAGTTCTAAGAAATTGTCATATCAAACCTGAAAATATTGTTACACCCCTGCGTAATTCCACAGTATGTGCTTGTCTTGAACACTGTATATACTATTTATCAGTTTTCTCTCCTCTCTCTCCAGTCAGAGAGATACAGAGAAGACATCAAGGATGATTAGAAATATGAAACAGTTTCAATATGACTGTAAATTAAACATCTTATTACTCTTCAGGGTAGAAAATAAAACATTGCGAATGTAACAACAGTTTATAAAATCATCAAGATTATGAAGGAGTTAAAAAGGGTATGAATGCGTACACTCTTTTCTAGAGAGAAAAAGAAGTTATCAGATGAAATTTGAATAAGGCAAATTTGAAACAACAAAAAATCCTCTTTGTGTAATTATTACAGGACATTTGTACTATTAGAAGTTGATATAGACTTGAAAAAGAGTTTGAAGAATGAGCCACTCAAAAAAGCTACTGACTAACAATTACCGAGTTTGGCTAGTCATGAACTGCCAATGTGTGTGGTCTGCTAGAGTAGACTTAGGATATATAACTTAATAACTTTTGCCACAGCCTGCTGAGAATTATTTGGGGGTGATGGTTGATGAAAAAATTAATATGAGCTGGCAGTGTGTAGTTGCAGTGCAGAAAACCAACCAGTTCCTGGGCAGCTTCAAAAGCAGCATGGCTGGTAGATGCGAGGTGATTCTCCTGCTCTACTCTGCTCTTGTGAGACCCCACCTGCAGTACTGCAGACAGTTCTGGTGTCCCCAGCATAAGAACATGGAACTGTTGGAACAAGTCCAGAGGAGGGTCACAAGGCTGATGAGAGGACTGAACCACTTTCCCTTAGAAGAAAGGCTGAGGAAGTTGGGACTGTTCAGACTGGAGAAGAAAATTTTGTGTGGAGATCTCACAGCAACCTTCCAGTACCTGAAGGTGGCCTACATGGAAGCTGGAGAGGGTTACTTGATCAGGAACTTTGGTGACAGAACAAGGAGCGATGTACAAATCATAGAATCACAGAGTAAACTGAGCTGGAAAATCCCCAAAAGGATTTTTGAGTTCAACTCTCAGCCTAGCATAGAAGCCCCCGAGCTACAGCAAGGACCTGAGAGTATTGCCCAAATATATCTTGAACTCCATCAGGTTTGGTGCTGTGACCACTTCCATGGGTAAGTGCCCAAACGCCCTCTGTGTGGTGAAACTTTTTCTAATACCCAGCCTAAACGTCCCCTGACATAACTTCAGGCCATTCCCTCAGTTTCTGTCACTGGTCCCATCACCACAGAGAACAGTGTCTGCCCTTCCTCTTTCCCTCACGAGGAAGTTGCAGCTGCAGTGAGGTTTCTCCTCAGTCTCCTTCAGGCTGAACAGCTGCTCCTCACACAGCTTCCCCTCAGGGCCCTTCACCATCTTCACAGCCCTCCTCTGGACACTCTCTAATAGCTTTATATCTCTCTTACACTGTGGTGCCCCAAAGTGCACAAAATATTCAATATGAGGCTGCAGGAGTGCAGAGCAGAGTGGCACAATCCCTTCCCTTGCCCAGGCAATGCTGTGCCTGATGCATCCCAGGACAGGTTTGGCCCTCCTGGCTGCCAGGACACTGCTCACTCAAATTCAACTTACATCAGCCAGGACTCTTTTCACGGCACTGCTTTCCAGCATCTCATTCCCCAGTCTGTCTGTACATCCAGGGTTGCCCTATCCCAGGTGCAGAATCCAGGATTTTCCTTGTTGAAATTCATGTGGTTGGTGATTCCCCAGTCCTTTAATTTTAGGTTAGATATTAGGAAGAAATTCTTTACTGTGAGGGTGGTGAGACACTGAAAGAGGCTGCCAAGGGAGTGTGCCCCAGCCCTGGCAATGTTCAAAGCCAGGTTGGATAAAGCCTTGAGTAACCTGGGCTAGTGGGGGTGTCCCTGTGCATGGCAATAGGGGTTGGGAATAGATGATCTTTAAGGTTCATTCCAACCTCTTAACATTCCATGATTCTATGAAATATAATTCTTTTTGCAGAGGCATCTTCTCCAGGATAATATTAGAGAAAAGGTAATGAGGTGCTTTGAACTTGGGATGCAGGGATGAGTGGTCTATTATGTTCTCTCCTTAGTTTATATATTTCATTAAAGGAACCATTGATTTCCTTACATATTCCTATAAATAGGATTAATAATAAGTGTTTAATTCTGCTTCATGATGCATTGGTGTGGTTTTATTTCTAGAAAACTTTATTTAATTTATTAAGATATGCAAATCCACCTCAAGTTTCATGCTATGGATAGAGAACAGGACATTGTTACTGTAGACAAAAAGAATAGTGACTTTTTGGTTTTGAGGTATTCACTGTAATATTGCTATTAATAATTGGTTTCTTTTGGTACTGAGATCTGGCTTAAGACTGCTTATATTTGATGAGTCTGGGATTTCAAAGTGTTTCTTTGTTTTAAGGAGTCCATTAGCCCCACAAATTACAATTCAATAATAAAGTGGAACATGATATATGAGCTATACCTATACAGACAGGCTGATCATCCTCTGTTTTGCTTGAGGGTCCAATTTGTCTGGTTAACATCTGTGCATATCCATTAAGATCCAACCTCAGCTAAAAGTACTTTTGACAGAGAAGCCCAGGTGGGAATGAGAGCTTCATGCAAGGCTCAACACCTCATCTGCTGTAAGGACATGGAAGCAGTCTGCACAAGTGCCCTCTGGCTGAGGGCCCCAGGGCATTTCCCATTGTGGATCAGAAAGAGGAGGGTGTCCCTGAGACCCCTTCCTTCTGCCCTGATGTGTTTACTGAGCAGTGACAGAGCAAGGACCTTAAAGTCAACAGATATCACCAGGCAGTTTCTCATGCACAGCTTGATAGCATCACCCTAACTTCCACAGTTGAAATCTGTTTCCTAGTACATTTCATATTTCACATAGCATGCAAATGAATTAATCCTCAGACCACTCCTATACAGTATGTAAATGTTGCTTTTAAATAAAAAAAATCTTAACCAGCCAACTCATCAGAAGAGAGGAGGCCTTGTATCTGAGCCCAGAATTCAGGCAGTCTTTTCATTCCTGCTATTGCATAGAGGTCATCTTGCTCTTTGACGTACCCTAGAAAATGGAATGAGCTATTAACATCTGGATACATTGGCCCACTAAATTAGAAACCTTTACAAGCCCAGCACTGCACATAAAACATAGATCGGACTTCCCATGATAAAATTACAACCAGACTTCATTTCTTCATTTGGGATAGCATGACCTGTGGTCTCTCTTTTCTATCTGGATTGTGGTTTATTGTATTACATAATTTTACGTCCACTTAAAGGCCAGCCAAAGTAAAATACTTTGTTGGAAGTGAGGTGTAAACAAATGTTTGATCTTGCCCTGACATTTTTCTTAGACATTCTGCAGAGCTGCATTACAACATGCCAGTATTCATTAAAAGAAATGTATTTTAGAATCCATACTATATTGGTCGTAAATATTTCAAGGTACCTGTAAACCTAGGTTAAGAGCTATCTTGTCTTAGAAAACTAAAAAGGTAGCTATTGTACACTTGCTTAGTTCTTTACACTATAACCATGTTCAGGAGCAACTAAGTGGACATATATGAATATTTATTTACAATGCCAACTTTAACCACTGCTTCTGCATGCTAGCTTGAAAGTAATCAATTAAACAAAGAAAATAAAATAAGGAATTCTCACAAACCTTATCATTCTATACCTAAAATCTAAACTCCAAATATAAATTATTGAACACTTTGTTATAAGAACCTAAGTATTTTCCCCATATTTTTACTTAAAACAGATACTGTAGATACAGATGTACTCTTTTGCATTTACATAAATCTGGTGTTATTAAGAACATCCACATGAGAGAAGGTTTCAAAGATGATCCTTGTAAGAAGGTGAATCAGAGAGCATATATTGTAATATATAGTACTTTTTGCTGTAGCTGAATGACACGTTTAGAAAAGCTGATACTTTGATGAGAAGATCAACTGCATAGTATTCTCCCAAAATCTTCTCCAGAGTCTCAATGCAAACTAACATAAGGACATATCGTATGTGTCAAGAGAAATAAACACACATTAAACCAGACATTCATTTTCCTCAAACTACACTCTGAAATCATATGCAACAAAATACTGTGAAAAGATAGGAGTGCCAATTTTACAGCAACAGTCACATTTCAGATAAAGAAAAGCTTTTGTATGAAGTTGTATCCACAGTCCCCAGCATAAAATATTAATAGTTCCAGCTATACTGCTTTATAACTGAGGAGGAAGTGTTCCTAGGAGAGAATAATTTGATTTAAAACATCCTGCTGTTCAACAAGTATTTACTATTTGTAATTAAAAATGTGTATCTCTTGGCTAATAGGTAGGAACACTGGTGAAATATGTTTGATGATTGTATTCAAGTGTGTGATCAGAGCTTAGCATAAAGTGCCTCATATAAAATTGCAAAGGGCTATTGCTGAGCTCATATACTGAGGCAATAAACTAACTTATTTTTAATAACTCGATTGACCTAAAATGCTCTTCCTGTTTTTCGTGCAAGGAGAACTCCAGTTAAATGCTGTATTTGCTTGTTCTATTTTTTAAAAATAGTCTGGGAGGAACTGAACACCATTGTCCTTCCCCTCGCTATATGCTGGAGGTCAGGGATTTTTGTTTCTCCTAGGGCACCTTTGCTTTACTCTGCCTCACCTCCTTGCAATGTCCAGAAGAGGTGGCAAGCTGCTTTTGACAGCGTGAACCTTACTATGCTCAGTGTGAAAAGGGAGCTGGTTGTGGTCAGATGTGGGCAGCAAGTTGTCATTTAGAAAAGAGCTCCCAACTAATGGATAAAGTATTTTTAAGCATGCTGGAATGGTTCCACAGCCAAGCTGTTATAAATGAATAGGCCTTTTGTTGTGAGCCTTGATCTCTTCCCTCCTTCCTCCCTTTCTCCCTCCCCCCACCTCTTTGTCAGGATGAGTCAATATCCTTCTAATTGGGTGTCCTTTCTGAACTTTTCCCCCAGATTTTAGGCATTAGGAAAGTTCAAATCCTTAAACACATAGCCAGGTGCCCAGAAACCAATTTTTTTTTTCTTTAACAGATTTATTGCTTCAAGAGGTATTCATTTCAGAAGGCTCAACAGTATTGTTATGGAGTTTTTTGCTGCACACAGAAAATGAAAAAGAACTCAGTTATACTTCACTGAAATGGCATTATCATCCCAAGAATGAACAAGCTGATTTGTTATGTCTTTAACAAGAACCCCATCAACTTCTAAATCATGTTGTGGGATTGTTCTGAAACCGTGGCCCAGTATGCTTTCAGAGATAACTACTCTGCTATCTTGGTGGTGGCTCTGATTTTGTCATCACATCCTTTCTGAATGCCTGAGGAAAGTGAAAGTGGGTGAAGCCATCTCTGTCAATAACACTGCAGGTGGGAATGGCCAAACTGAACTGCTGATAGTCAGGCAAGACTAAAAATCTGGTAATAGTGCCTCCTAATGGAGACATGGTTCCTGGTGAATATTATTATTTATTTCCTTGGAATTCTCTGGTACCTGGAATCCCAGGACCCCAGGTGAATTTAACCTTCTTGGGAAGCAAATACTGTCATTCTTATTTCATAGGTAATTAAAGGAGACATGCAAAGATTAAGTGTTTTGCTTACAGGTGCAGCGAAAGTTTGTGGTAGATTTTAGAAGAGTTGAGGTTTCCTGTGTTTAAAAAAAAAAAAAAACAAAACCAAAACAAAACAAAACCAAACCAACTATGTTTAAAGAAACGCAGATGGAATTTTTATAATAAAAGTACTGATGTATTTTACTGTGCAGTTGTAGTCCATCTCCATCTCAGCTGTAGTCCGTGCTAGGGTGCTGTTTAAAAAACACTGTTAAGTATGTTCACTAATTCAGATTTCCTCTCTGTTGTCTCCACGAATCATTTGTGGATATGAAGTGAGAGCATCAGAAAGCTGAAAACTCTTGGAGTAAATGAGGCGTTCTATTCTTTTTTTCTGTAATGGTCAATGAAAAGAACAAATGTTATATTTCTTTCTGACTAACACTCAAGGAAGTGCCAGCTTGCCAGTGGAGCAAAATTACCTGTTTCCTGCTTAGAGACACCCTCCAAACCTGCCCACCCAACTCTTCAGCATCTTCCACTTTCCTTCTTCATTTCCATTAAATTAAGAGGGTTGAATTTTATATAGCTTTAGACAGACACATATAAGTTTAGAGGAAGAGGGAGAATGATGATCAGAAATGTCATCAGATTAGTTTACCTGGTTCTGGAAATCATCAGATTACAAACTATTGTTCTTGGGTTTAGCCATTCAGCTGCAGAAGAGATTACCTCCTTTTAAACTGAGTACCAGTAATCAGCCCTCTTTGTAAAAACCCCTACATTAACCAAACATGGTTGTTTTGTATATAGAAGGCTACTTTAGGGAAATTATTTGAGTTTCTTGGTATTCACTGTCTAAATAAATGTGAAGTAATATCTTTGCATTGGTCACGTACTTATAACTCCCAACACTAACCACAAAAATAGAAACAAACCTCCAAACTCAACTTCAACTTCCTCTCCAAGCTCTTGGGAGATTTTTCCACCAGAACCTCCCTTCTAATCTTGGAATGGCCTCTTCCAAAGGTGTCCATCCTTACTTCATCTATACTTTTGGGGATATAAATGAAACAGGCTTGTTCCCATGAGACTGGAGAACTGCCGCCACACTGGACTTGTTTCCAACATGTGTTAACAGGCCAGTCTGGCAGATAATTGTTACCTTCTTACCGTGGCAATATGAAAATGAGTCATAAATGTTAACTCAAATCACATATGTTCACACCTCAGTTTCAGTCTTCAGTTTCTATGCAGGTAACTCCCTGGGGCAATTATTTGTCCTTAGCACTGCTCTTAAGGAGAGGAACATACTCCTTCTGAATTCTACATGAACTTTACCTATGCCTTCATGGGAGATGTATTGGGTTTCTCAACTGCTTTCAAATCTTCATTTATCCAGAAAAATCTGTCTTTTTAATGTTGTCTGTTAAATGTGCTTCTCTTACTGGTCAATGGGAAAACAGTCACGTGTCTGGAATATTCCAACACTAAATAGCTCTTGTGATTATCAAATGCTTCAGTTCCATTTCAGCATTTAATCACTCTCAAAAGCCATAAATTGTGCCATATACTTCTCCACTATGAACACTGCTTTTAATCAAACTAGATCAATAAGTTTAAGAGACAATACCCATTTATATGTGAATTTTGGCAGGTTATGGGTATAATGAGCTAGATGTACAGGAGATGTAAAGAGCAATATAAGTTGCAAGTCCATAACCTACAGCTTACACAGCCTGCAGAGAGCAGAAATATGTGCTGTTAGCAGAGAAAGCTACCAACAGGTTCATAGTCATTTACACTGAACATGAAAATGTTTACATTATGTCTTGCCCCTAGCCACTTAGACCTGTTGACAGGGGTAGGTTTCAGAACTGTCTGATACTTGATATTAACTGTATTTTCACTTGGAAAGGCCAACACAGAGCTAACAGTTTGCTCTACAAACCCTTCATATATTGACTTCATAGTATTGTGGAAGAGATTGATTAAATGGTTTAATTCTTGCCATTTCTTAAATTTAAATTTATGTATCAATTATCACCTAGATATTATTTATCCGCGCTTAGAGAAAATAGTCCAAATATTTGCTTATTCTACTCTGTTCAAGTGTTGTAAGCGTTCTTTCTGATAGCTGTTCATGGAAGTCTACTGTACTCACACCTTACCACTGTTCATTAACTGCATTGGAAATTTAAGTTTTTAACAGCTCACTTATCCCAAAGTACTAAAATTCCACTACATGGGCCATCACAAAGTACAACATAAGCAAACCCCATCTATGGACAGCAGCACGGACCATGTGTGTGTTTGTGTTTTGAACCATAAAGCTGTAATGAAAATATTTTATGGCAGGATCCTCTCAGTTCCAGCTCAAGAGCATCAGATCTGTGACCTATGATACAGGCTCTGCTAGGTTAAATATAATGCTGACTTGGTTCAGTAGTTTATGTATTCATAACTGGAAATTAAAAATCTAGGTTATGCTAGAGGATTGCAGGTGTAGCCTGTGGTTTGCAAAGATGAGTGAGATATAAATTGAACAAATGTAAATCCGATTTTGCACAGAGTATAGCACAGGTGACAACAGCAGTTCTCCAGCTTTAACAGAGGCATGTCTCCTTTAATTGACTAAGTTATATGATCAATATCACAAACTGCACATGGTATGCAGAAAACTGATTCTTTCCCTACAGTAATATTTTATGAGATTGGCTGTGGATTTATAAACAGACAGAATATTTTAAAATGAAAGACAGAAATCCAAAGACAGAAAGACATAAGTAGGAAGAATCTAGTAATAAATTAATGAAATTAAACATCCTTCACACATTAAAAAATAAATTTTAGTATTGATTAATGCAGTGAGAAGTACAATTCCATTGCATTGATATCGTATTGTCACTTCAACCTGAACTTGCACTTTTCACAAGTTTCAGCATTTGTCTTTGAAACTGTTACCTGTCATGCTTAATGAAACTAAATGACAACTGTATTTCTTTTAGTACATTAATATAATTAGAGTTTTAAAAAACTGACTTCAGGGTTAAAATAAATCATAAAACTTCATTAATTATTGCATGATAAGAAGTCCAACTTGCTGGCTTTTTTTAGTAAAGCACTGTAGGTTTGTGCTACTGTTACTTTGTCTCCTTTAATAAATATTGATTTGGATTAAATACTTTATAACATATCTTTTTCCATTCATGAGTTCTAGGCATCCACCTTCACAAATGAGGATAAATGTATAGTCTCATGGTCCTGTGTAGCATATCCTGTATGCATGCACACTGCGAGTGTAGTTAACTTCAGGTGGATCTAGACAGATCCTTACACAAATATTTCAGGGTATGTATAGAAATCTGTTGTGTATTTTCTTCACTTTGTTTTACCAAATTCCCAAACTGTGTATTTCCCTGAAAACTGTAGAGGAAACTATTGTAGTAGTTTTCAAATTGCTGTATCCATGGGTCAAAACCCTGATTTGTTTTAATCAATATGAGGAATAAGTGACTCTCTTTTTCCCAAGTTCAACCATTTCCACTGAGAAAACAACAAATATCTTCTGCTTTATTTTAAGAAGTTCTCCTGTGTTATGACACCTTGGTGCTATTTATCAGTTCTCATTCAATAGGAAATCTTATACTAGAGTAGCATTTAATATGTGATAAGAAGTTAGAAGTTTTGGATGATATAAAAGAAAGTTATTAGTTGGTATTGAATGGGGGAACCCTGCATTTTTAGTGCTTCTGCTTACCCTCATGTTTTGTTTTTTCCAACTACAGTTTTAGAGCAAGAAAATTGAAGTGTTGATAAATTCTATGTTTCTAAAAATTAACTTCCATGTATTTCTCATTGTAGCAAATTATTTATTTTTTTTAAATTCTTAGCATACTTGAGCCCATATACCATGGCAGGCAGAAAGAGACACATATTGAAAATATGCACGGGGTGTTCCTTCACATAAATTTCCAGGTGAATATTCTGCTTTTTCTTCAGGAAAATAAGACCTTGGTATTATCAGGGCATTTTGAGAGAGCACTTCAATAACCCTTTTCTACATTTTTTATTATTCTCTTAAGCGTTACTCATAAATGGCAATTTGAAGAAGCAATTTACAATTCTGGTGGGAAGTATTTATTGTTTTGGACTGACTGTGGGATGATCATAGGAGGAGCATTCCCATTCCTAATTTCAGAAGAGACAAATGTTGAGTGAGGAAAAGTGGAGTGGGTGGAAATCTCTGCTGCCACCAAAGTCATGAGAATAAATGGCACTAGCATTTTTGTTATTCACTTAGTTTATTCCTTAATTATATTTATGCTGAAAACTGATTTAAATGCACCTTTTATAATAAAAAACAGGTGTCAAATCTGTTTGAAGACCAGAGTAGAAGTGCTTGAAAGTTTAACTAGCCACTGGAGAGGATCAGATCAGGTCAGGATTAGCTACCACTGTTACACAATCAAATCTTAAAAAAAAAAAAATAGGGAAGTGGTCAGAGATCCAAGAACACCAGAGATTTGACAGTGAAAGCACCCATGCCCCAATTGCTTTAATTTTCCTTGTCTGCAGTTCATGGTTATCAGCATTTTCCTTTGAATATAATAAATTATACTGAGTAACAAATGCAAAACATTTATTGAGAAAATATGAAGACCACTTTGGATAACTAAAGAAAAATATTTCACTTGCTTATGTTGATCACTGGTTATGAAAGCAATTTAGTGTGCTGGCATATACATATTGAAACATTCTCTGAGAGAGCAGCTGGTATGTTAGAGGTATAAAACAACTGAGTATAAACTATCTTATTTACAAAAATAAAAGAAAAAAACCCCCACAGGTCTGACCTTGAAATAACTGATTTTAAAAGCTTACAGGAGCCTGTTTATAGATCTTATAAAACAATATGAAATAAAATTACACTTAACATTATGACTTATACAGTATTTTCATTAATACTTTAAAATGTTTGAAACAAACCACAGGAAAAGTAAAAGGGAAATAAAGGAATTTTACACTGTAATAGGCTCCTACAGTAAACTAAAATGTAATAACTTCTTTTAAAGCCAAAACACTAAAATTCCAGTGATTTTATGTCCATGTAAAAACATACATACATACATTCTTTCTCAATGATATGTGGCAGGTATTACACATATTAGTGAACAGTATCATTGTGCCATCATTCACTGCATATCCTAGATGGGATCCAAAAATACCAGGTATGTGGGAGTCACTTTAAATCTAGTTTGCTTTTTCTGATTTTATTGGTATTTTAGCTGAGGTATTATGATAGTTTTGTGTAAATATTTGGTTTTGCACGGTAGGTGGTTTAGAATTGCCATTACCTGGCAGAAAGTATAACTGAATACCTTTTGGATTAGTATCTCTGTTGCGATATAAGAACTATAAAGTAACCTTCAGTATTGCTTTTTAAAATTATACATCTGAAATTATTCTAAAACTAATAGTCAGTATGACAACTATGCAGTCTTTGCAATGGTGTAGGTAATTTCCTCTTGTGTCTTTCCAGTTATTTCAGCAGCTCTATAGGATGAGGAAGGAAACTGGGCAAAAGGCAATTGGTCCTTAGCTTTTCATTTTCTTCCTGGGGAAAATCCCCATCCTAGCAGCATGCTCACAGAATTAGATCAGACCTGGACCTAATTTTGTAAAACTTACATTTTTCTAAGTAAGAAACTGAGGCAGAAGACTATTTTACTTCATTCCCTGTTTTAGAAAAGTAAAATTATGTCTTTTTCCATCCTTACTCACATGGTTGACAGAATGGTCATCTGTCAATGTAGACAAAAAATAACTTTTTTGATACCAAAGAAGTTTTGTAATTATGTTATTGTGTAATATTCTTTTGCAAATTTTGCTCTGCTCGATGTAGAGAATTGCATGCTCCTGGCTGGCAACCCCCCACCCCCCATTATTTTAGGCAAATATGCAAATAAACAAAATCATGACAGTTGAAAATACAAGTGCAACTGAGTGAGGTTTATATTTATATTTGTTTTTCCTATGATCTGCATTTCAAATGTGCTATCTGAATGAGTACTTGATGTTAAGAGTTTGGTCTAGTCATCGATATGGATACCAAAATGAAAAACCAGGAGCATATATATTCAGGAAATTAAACGAAATATTGATTACGATACAGAGCAAAAACCATCACAAAATATTGTACTTCAAGAAAACTATAATTCCCAATTGTTGTTGTACTGGCATTTTTTTCCCAGCTGTTAAGACATGGGTGAGAAATAACTGCAAGATAGCACAGTTGTGAGTGAGAAGCATGAGAAAATAAATTCTGTTTCTATGTATGGCAATGACTTTTTATCAACAATTTGGTTGTGCATTCAGTATTATGGACCTATAATATGCAAATGCATTTGACTGTTAATACGCATTCACAGCTTACATGCTAGTGATTCCAAAGGAACTGTTACAATATATACTCTGAATATGTATGAGCAATAATACACAGTATGTAAGTAAGAGTATTCTATATTATGAAAATATAAAATAGAATGTGCAATATTTTTAATACTCATTCACACTGTACTCTCTTGCAGCTCAAAAGGAGCATCTGTACTCTGTATTCTGAGCTCATATTAAAGATGTACAGAATTAAATAGTTTTTTATAGATCTCAAGGTCTGTTACCATGACCTCACACAGCAATATAACATATAGTCTTCTGTTCCACTGCATTATTTATTTTATTTATAAAACATATTTGGTTTGGTATTTTCAGATTTAAAATTTTGGGAACAGATTGATTAGATATTCTCTTCACATGGAAATATTTTTGGGTTTGTAGAATTCTAGATAAGGTATTTTTTAAAACATCATTTGATATTGGCAATTAGTTTGATACTGCTATGAAAAGGTAATGTAAATTTCATGAATACTCACAATTCTAAGGAATGTGCATGAAATACTAATGTAGAATAATGCCAGATCCAGATACTTCTCAGGGTGCAAAAGCATAAGGAGCCTTGTTCACCTGAAAAGCATCAGAAATATTTACCCCTTTTTTTTTTTTTGCATGCTATAAATACAGCATCTAGGATTATTAGGGCTAAATGTTGCAGGCAAATTCATTAAGTCATTATAAATTCACTAAGTCTCTATATAACTCATATTACAATATTCTCTGTTAAGCTACCTACACTTTTTAATCAATATTCTCATAAAATTCCTGCCTGGTTAACTCAAAAGGTCTTGTTGTCCAGCACTTGCCCTTGCTGAGATGATCTTTAATGTCACTGCAACTTCCAAATAATCCTCAATGCCTTAAAAATAATTACAGAGTTTGAAAAATTATTTTTTGCTGAATTTTAAGTTTCTTCTGATGTCCTAAATAAGTTTTCTATTAATGAAGGTGCAATATTAACTGTAAAGTTATAAGCTGAATAACTGAAGGAATATATGCAAATTAATTTACTGTTGCAACCCAGCACAGCAATACTGTATGCTGAACACTTATTGAATTATTTGTAGGAATGTAATTAATTACTAGTTGACATTTTGTTGTGATAAAACACCACTTTCCATGCTCAATATATGATCTGTTACTTTTCATGAGATCTATTACCTGCTTGAGTGAGCTACTTGCTTGTGCTTGCTAAGTAATAGCTGAAGCTACTGCAAGCCAGGCCATGTGGTGTGCTTCACCCTAAGCAGGACAAAGCTTGTTGAGCTGAATTCATTTTCATGCAACTCCTTGAATTTCATTAGTTACATCAGAAAAAAATAATCTCCAAGAATATTCTTTGTTTTACTTAATTATTTATCAATTTTAATGAAATCTTTACCACTTGTGTTAGACAATATTTTACAGAAACTATTTCTTATACTACTACATTTCTTATACATAATCTAAACAGAAAAACAAAATGGAGAAAAATACCTCGAGCTGGCCAAAAGCATTTAGCCCCATATTCCCTTTCTCCCCACTGTAGTGGACACAATGTAGTGTCCATCCCATGGCAGAAAAATATCAAACCTGGATAAGGATTCTTTATTGTAGGAAAACCTCTTACTCCCAGGTACAGCATTACTGGAACAAGTTACTCCTCTGAAAGGTAACGCACATCTTTATTTTAGTTCTGGTTATAGAAGGAGTTAAATCTGCATGTCTCTAATTTCATTTTAGACATTCAACTGTTTTATTTGTTTCTGTAGTGCTCTTTGGAGGTGGATTTCCTTAGCCTAAAAGGGGTTGGTTGCCCTGTTAGGACCAGCTGGTGTCTAAGGCATCATCAATGCTACAGCACTTTATGCTTTATGAAGTACAAATCCTCATCTACAACACAGCTGCAACCAGCTTTACCCTGGCATCTGACAATTTACATGGCTTTTTATAGGATGCTTTGCAGAAGGGTAAAATAAAAGCTAGGTCATGAACACTAGGAAAAAAATGTACTCCAAACCAAGAGTAATAGTGATCTTCAAATTCTCTTTTACTGTCCTTTTATGTATATCTTGTGGGTATTTCTGCTTTTAATCTATATTTTAAAAATTATTTTAGAAGAAATTTATAATCCTCATCTGTGATTATGTTATTTTACAATATTTTTTACAAGTTTTTATTTAACCCTTTTAACTTTAACTGTCTTTCCATTTCATTATTGCAGCACTATGAAGTATTTAGGACAGGGATCCTGCCATGATCCTAGTACTAAAAAGACCGGTGAAGTTCAGAATAATGCACATACGTTAAAATTACACATTACAAAGTTGAAAATCATGTTCTCAGGCATAGCAGAACTCACAGGTACTGAGGTACAAGCAATCGCAGAAAGATTCAATAACATTATTGTCCATTATTCAGAACTATTTAAGGGTGTTAAGAGGCAAGTAAAATATCTTCAGTTTCCTCTGTTCCTCCTGACAGAAGGAAATCAGCATCAGTTAAAGAGTAGCCTTGGGGAAGGAAAGGGTAGTGTTAGGATGTGGGGAAAATTTGAGTACCTAGACCTTCATTGGTCCTTAAGGAATAGCTATTGACCGCCTTTTTTATTTGAAGAGTTATGCACAATTTTCCTGCAGCATTTCTGAGCTGGGCAGCTCTGCTATCCACAACTTTCTCCAACACAAACTATTGGAAACCCAAAAACCCACAAACACTAAAATTTTGCCTTGGAAAATTCAAGCTTGAAATATAGCTCAATTTTTTAATAATGTGTGTAAACAAGCTCTGCAGCATGTTAATTTTGGAATGTTGTGGGTTTACTTTAAATAAACAGCTTGCATCTTTCCAAAACACTTTCTTTTGTTCTGTGACAAGTCTATTTTGGCTGCAGGTAATATCTCTTGTATGACTTGTGTAGGAACCCAGCCTAGGAAAAGGTGATAAACAATTTTGTCCTGAAGACATAGGATTATATTCTACATTTTGTGCACTTTTAACAGAAGTGTGTTTTAAAGAATCTTTTGTAATGGAGAAAGAAACTTGGAGGGCTTTTTCATGGTGATGGTGGTGTGGGGGTTTTTTTAGTTGTGTGGTTTTGTAGGAGATTTTTTTTTTCTTTTTCTTTTTTTTTCTTTTTTTGTTTGCTTGCCTGGTTTGTTCAGTTTTTTGTGGGTTTTTTTGTTTGTTTGTTTTTGTTAGTTTGTTTTGGTCAGGGATTTTTGGGTGCTCTTTTTCCATAATGAAATTTTAACTTGACTACAAACTGTATTTATTTTCTGTTTGCAAAGCCTTTGAATTTCTCTTCATATCAATCCTATTAATTGCCTACAAGGCTTGAATTTTATGGCTTTAAGCAATGGAAGACTACATTGGAAGATATAGGTCCAACAGCCAGTAACTCAGTTGCTACAGTAAGATACAGTATATCTCAAATTTGTAGCCTACTTAAAAGGCTGCTGGTGTTAGTATCTGAACTGCTTACTTCCTGAGAATTGTCAATTATATTTTAGAATGATATGTATTTTACAGGAAAGTAATACCACAAATATTTTAGATTTGCTGAGTATTTGTCAGAAGTATGTTGTACTGTCAGGAAGTGCTTATACCAATGAGTTTTGCCTATCAGTGGTATCTCATTAACAGGGACCACATCTGGACCCATCTTTTTACAATCACAGCCTTTGGTATGTAATGTGTTGTGCATTGCACAATATTTTTAGTGTACTATTTCAGTGATTTTTTTGTGTATTGAATTCTTTTACTTTTACTTAATCTGATTCTACTTAGTACTACCTCTGACTGCATCAGTTGTACTGTCTGCTGAAGGTCCTGTAAATTCACTTAGCTGCTTTAAACTCTACAACTGAACCTTGTCAGGGTGAGCTCATCCCATCATCTTTTTAAAGAAGATAAACTGAACGTCATGGGAGTTTACCATGTGGGTTTCATAGATAAGGTTAAAAAAACCCACCAAAATACCAAACCTGGGTGGTATCATCTCTTCATAGGCATTCATTATCCAATGAAATATTTTGGAAGCAGGGTGTGGTTGGCCAAATTATTGCTCCTCCCACAGCTCTTTGCTGTGTTTCCAGTTTCAGAGAGAAAAACACAAGCTCGTATGTTGAGAGTGAGTCATAACCTTTCTTCTACTACTGACTCACTTGGGAGTTTGAGGTAAGTCATTCTACCTTATGTTTTGATCACTCTGCCCCCAGGACAGCAAGGAGGGGACTGTGGAAAGTCATACAATGTTTACACAGACAAAAAGCATAGATATTGAGACCAGTATTATTATTATGCAGTAAAATAATAGCTTTGGTTGCCCCAAATTGATTTTTTTTACACAGTTCCTTTCCTTAAAACATTTTCCCTCCCATTTTCCATATAAATATTTAAAGAAAGACTACGCTGCACCAAAGAACACCTTTGGTTACTGAAATACCTTACAATTATAGTATTTTTCGGAGGAAAGCATATGCACCTCTCATCGCACTTCTCTTTTTCACAAGCAATGACAATAATAAAGCTGTACAGTGGTGCAAAATTACTGATGACTTCTGAAATAAGAGTTAGCTCTGAAGAGTGTCGAGTTCACATAGAACTGGCTCCCTAGTCAGGTACTTAGACTTTATCCTGGCAGTTTTGCAAGCATGCCAGGGAAAGGCTGAACTTCAAGAAGTTTACTTTTAATAACTGAGCGTATTGCTTAGAATGTGTGATATCAAAATAAATATCAGCTATAGTCTGTCATGTTAGGATGCTGATAATCTATAAGTTGTGTATTTTATATTCCTACTTTTGTTTCCCAAAAAATACATCTAAATATCACACTGTAATGAGGCATACCAGTAAAGCTGGCTTATTTACTAAACCATAATAAAAACCTGCTTGTATATTTTAGGGAAAATACATTTTAAACCTGGACACACTTCAATTGAGAAGAGTGACATACTGAGATCCCATAAGCAAGGCAAGGCATGCAGCTTATGGACACCAGCAGTGTGTGAGCAATAACTGCAGTACCCCATGTTGTGGGCAAGAGCATAAGACTGATGATCACATCAGGCTGTGCCATGGGAAAGAAATGTTATTTCCTATACGGGGAAAGTCCAGGAAACACTACTTTGCAGATGGTAGCAGAGGAAGTAGTTTGCACTTGAGCGTTCCACTTTTGAAAACTGCTCGTCCTTTGAGTATTTCTGTGCGCCCGCTGTGAAGTTCTTTTAATGGCTACATCTGCAGTGGGGGGCAGGGGCAGAAAGGCCAGCAGTGCCCGGCAGGGCAGGGGCCTGGCGCTCCACGTGCGGCTCCGCGCTCCGAGGCGCAACTGGTGGCGGGCGCTCCGTAACACCACGGCCAGCTCGGGAGCCAGAGGCTGCGCCGTGCAGCGTGCCCCGCACCGCTGCAGCTGCAAACCCTGCCCGGGCTGGAAAGCCTCCCTTTCGCATTCTCCTGGGTTTATTTTCCCTTCTTGCCTACTTCTGTCTGTCTGACGGGTTACGGTCTCCTGGGGAAATTTCCATGGCTGGAGGCCCGGCTGGGGGCAGCGCGGCCGGCCGGCCCCGCACAGCCCAGCCCAGCCCAGCCCTGCCGGGCCCGGCCCGCGGCTGGCGGGCGGCAGGACCTGCACAACCGCCGCCCCGAGCCGCAGCCGCCGCCAGCCGGAGCGGGACGTTTCAGTGTCCGGAAATGATGGGGAAGGAGTGACTGTGGCGGCGGCGGGACAGCGGGTGTGAGTGAGTGCCAGGCTGTGCGCGCCGCTGCCGGCGGAAGGCCCGCGGGCGCGGGGCGGGCGGCGCGGGTGGAGGCGGTCCGCCGGGACAGGCGGCGGGAGCGGCGCGAAGGCTCCCGCGGCCGGGGCGCGGCGCAGGGCCGGGCGGCGCAGCGCAGCGGAGCGGAGCGGAGCGGGACGGGAGGAAATGCGGAGGTTGGCGCGCCGCGCTGCCGGCCGGCCCCGCCGCGGCACACGGGCCTCCCCGGACACCCCCGCGGCCGCCCCGCTCCGGGCCCTCGGCCGCTCCCGCCCCCCGGCCCCGCGGGTGCTCGCTGCAGGGGGCGGGGGGCGCGCCCTCCGCCGCGCCGCAAAGTTGCCGCCGCTTCCCTACTGTCCCTCTTCAGTCCCTCGCCTTGAGCCGTGAGTTTTCTGCATAAAATACATTAACGAGTCCTTTCATTTGCTTGTTCCTTCAGGGTCGCGTGTTAGTTTTGTTGGAGAGGGGTGCAGGCTCTCTGTTACTCAGCGAGAGGGCTGGCAGATGTCCCAAGTGAGAGAACCTCTTCCTCCGGGGCCTGGAGGGCCAGAGCAAGCCACGACTGAAAACAGCTCTTTGATCTCCCTCCCTCGAGGTAAGTTTCTTTAAAGTTTCTCCGTAATTGTTGCGCGTTATATTTGAATGATACATTTACTGATTTGACTCGTGAGTTTTGACCCCTCTTTTTTTTTTGCCGCTCCCCTCTGTGGTATATTTCTGCAGCACTTTCACTTCACCACTTTATTGTTTTAACCCAAAATTCCATGAAAAAATGAACAGAAAGAAAAAAAAAAGAAAAAATAAAAAAAGGAAAGATAACAATACGCTGCTCTCAGCCCTGATTTTCAGTATTTGAAAAACTGCAGTCATTAAGAGGCAGATGTTTCTCCTTAAAAATCGCTTTTGATTTTCTCAGCTTTGTGTTTGTGTTTAGAAATTCTTTCCTGTAAATCTGTCCTTCCAGGTCTTGAAGTAAATTATGGAAGGTTGATCCAATAGCAAGAGGGTTGATTGTATTGGAGGTCACTTTGCTTTTTCTTGGATTACTTTGTGATGCTGCAGCTAAAATCAGTTTCTGTGAATATAACTTATAATATATAATATAAAATATATAATATAATATAATATAATATAATATAATCAGCTGTTCAAAAGGATGTTTAGAAGTACATTCATCTTAAAGATAAATTATTTAAGATATGTCTTACTTGCTTTTGAATAAAATACACTGATACTCTGATCACCTTCATGTAGGGAAGTTTGACAAAGTATATTTTAGGTTATCCTCAGAATTGGGAAGTATGTTTGCCAGTTAAGTCCTGGTCTGTGAAGACCAGACTTTTCTTTGTTTATTCATTTACAGCTATGATTTTTCAGAATTCTGACAGGAGTTTAAAAAGTCTCTGAAAAACAGACAAATAATCTTGTTCAAGAACTGTAACTTTATTCATAACTGGTTAACTGGAGCAGAGCCTGGTAGTACAGTTGTGCAACTGTGGATTAAAAATGCAGCCTTGTTTCTGTAACTAGGGAAATCAATAGCTATGTGTAATCAAAGCTGAAGTCTTGTTTCAGAAACCAGAAAATATCTGAAGCTAAATAAAAAATGTTTTGGCAGGGAGGCATAGCAAGCTGGTTTATACTTATCTTATTCTTGGATGTTTTTTCTGTCTTGTTTTTTTTTTTTTTAATTTTTTTTGTTGTTTTTTTTGTTCTAGAAAACGACTCATACCTTCTAAACCATAAATAATAATAATAAAAAAGATTAAATGCAAAAGATCAAGCCTGTGGAAATGTGGAACTGACATGCTAGAATCACATTTTTGCCAGAACCATCAGTACCTGCGATATGTTGTTGTTAGTGTGTTGTTTTTACCTGTCATGTGGTCAGCTGGCCACACAGGTTAAATTCTGCATGTAGGTCATACATCAGAGTTACTGAAGTTGTAAAGTCAGTGCTCAAAATGCTAACTAGCACTGAAAGTGGTCTCATTCTCACAGTACCACTTCAAACTGAGTTTTCACTATGAAGTCAAAGTCTTATGTGTGATTGTAAATACATGCTCTTTTTTTTTTTTTAAATGAAACATAAGGAAACAAATACTGATCTATCCCTGACAAGTAATATGCAGAAAATCTGAATGACACAATTAAACCTCACAGCTTTCTTAGGTATCACTAAGGTACAAATAAGCATTGTGATTATGGTTTGTTCACTCGCCACGCCTATCAAGGCACATGCTCAATTTTGAAGCTTGTATACAGTTCACTTAAAGACAAAGCAGAATTCAGCATTCAAATACATAATTTTTATTCTAATGAACTTAGATTTAAGGATAATATGGATTTTTAATGTGGGTATTTGTTGCTTTTTTCTAGTCTAAATTTGTTGGGGAAGTGGGGGTGGAAAGAGGAAAAGGTGAGTTCATAACATTTCCAGTCTATATTCCAACATTTCTGTTGTCAGCTTTGCGGTGTGTGGTTACAGTGTAAGGTAATTCAGATATTCCAGGGCTGAAAAACTAAGATAGTATGTCTGGGACTTTCAACAGCCCCTATCCTTTTATTCTTCCCCCAGGACATCCAAAATTACACTGACTTCTCTAGAATTTGGTGATAATTTTAAAAGCTTTGATGGAAATTCGTATTATTGACCTACAAATGAATTCGTATATTTACAATGAGATACTTGAAATCTGGGTTGACTTAGATTTAAAGATTCCTTTATCAGGAAAAGATGGCTTATCTTGTATGCACAATAAAGTATTAAGTGCATTCTAATGAGAAATATTTTCTCATTTGTAACAGCATACTTAATTGTGCTTTGTATATGTTTCACTGATATAGATACCTTATAACCTGGGAACAAACTTTTCTGTAGTTCTGCGAGGTATGATCAAGAAATCTAGATATACAAAGTGTTTCTTTTGCTTGCTATCATGTACATTCATGTACATATATGTGTGTGTATATATATCTATATATCATATGTATCAGATGCTGAAGATTAATTGTATTTTTCCATGAAAGGAGAAGAAACTTCAGTTGAATTTTGAATATTCAAAAATAGCTATCCCACAACATATTTAAAGATCAGACAAACTTAATAAAGTTTAGGGAGTATACAGGAATATTCATCTGTTGTGAACATGGTGAAAACAAGGTTGAGGCAGTTTGGTCTACAGGTGTGGTATGCTCTGGCTTTCACAATTTAAAAGAATTTTTCTGTGTTACTTTAACCAGTATGCTCTCTCAACACATCCCCTGTCACTTTTCTTCCTTGTTAGTTCATTTTTGAATAAATGCATAAATATTAGGAGAATCTGGATGCCACCCATCCACAATTAGTTTGCTGTGGGAGAGGGCAAGTGAAATCATGGCATCTTCTTTTGTGGCAATGTCAAAATTCAACTTCAGTCTTTAAACCATTATCTGTGTCAGTGTGGTCTGCTGCTCTAAGAGACCCACTACAAGATGGAAGGTTTAATCTAATTTCTGCAATCATGTTAATTTTTGCCACATCCTTCCAAAAGTGTAGCTCTGCTTGTGCACCCTTGTTCAAGACCCTAGTTATGTCTTCTTTCTCTGTAGCTCAAGGACCTTTGAACCAAATTATGATTACATCTACTTGTATGATGTAATCATTGAATAGTGTCATGTCTCTGCTCAGACCACTTCAATTTAGTTGTGATCAGGTATTTCTCAACTGGTAGGTACCATAAATAATGTCCCTGAGGAAGGAATTTGGTAATTCATGACCACTGGACTCTCTGCTTTAAGGAAAATGTTTCATATATTAGAGGTTTTGGTGTGATTATTGCCTGGACTATGGATACTTTTTTAAAAAATCCTCTGCATTTGACTAAACCATGGAATGCAAGAGAGAAATTCAGTGGTCATGTAACTACATTTAGAGAATCAGGTCACATTTTAGAAAATGTCGAACTGTCATCTATTAATTATTTGGAATGCTGTTATCTTTGCTTTTTGGTATCTAACTGTAACCTAGAATAATGAAGGAATAATATTTAGCTTTCTCAATTAAGAAATAAAATTAAAACAATAATTGACAACTTATTACAAAATGGAGGATGATAATTTCAATATAATAAATCTTTAGATTATGGAAGTCCACTAGAATTTTTTTTTTTTTTACTTTAATGGTGGTGGGAAGGATAGAGAAATCTAGTGGAAATATCAAGGATCAGATTCTACAAGTTTCTGTTTTCTGGTGCAAATTATCTCACTGTTGCTGGATGGAGATGCAGTTCTGATTTGGTATCTCAAGAAACCATATGCAGCAACTAATACTTCCATTCAGAAAATGTACAAAGTACTTCTCTTCAAGAATGTGACTCTGATCTTCATGTTTTCAGTGCTTAAATGTTTTCATGATGAGGAGCAGGAAAGGAATCTGATGTCTAGATGAGATTGGGTGACAAAAGACTTAATGTAGGGAATGTTTGGACATTCTTGAGGCAACAGTGATTGCTATCACAATAATTATTCCACTTTACCAGCAATGCCTCTGTGTTATGAGTAATATATTTTTATTTTAACGGTTAACCAGTGTACTCGGATTGCTCAAACTTACGAAATATTTCCTCTATAATTTTATTCCCTCTTGCTATCTGACAAGAGTTGAGAGAGTCTATATTAATTTGTTCATTGTTGTGTGCCAGTACTGAGGCATTTATTTAATATTACTGACTAAAATATCTAAAAGTTTGGTAAATAGATGTCTGAATCTAGTTTGTCATGGAAATATAAGTCTGTTCTCAGTTTCACGTGCATACCATTCCAGTCAAGTGATTCATGCTCACATGGGTGTGATAGGCTTGTATTTCATGCAGTTAACTGTAAAGACCTTGTATCAAGTTTGAAATATTTTTGTTCCATCTTATATCACACGTTTATTTTATATCACAGTAATTCTTCTTAAGTTCGGCTCTGGGCTCTCAGAAGTTAGATTTGTCTTTGCTTTAAACACTTCTTTTCTTTTTTTTTTTTCCCCCAGTAAGTAACATTCAGCAATGTGTTATCCTACTGTTTTTATTTGGATCAGCCATGCAGTTTTGAAGTAAATCTGTTTGCCTCTACTTTGATTTGCATTGTGGAGAGATCCTAGGGAGTGACCTGGATGGGATTCCTTTTGCTCAAAATAATGTGAAAGCTGCAGGAATGTGCCTAATGCACTCCAGCCACTAGTAAGCCTTGAATCTTTAAGATTAAATCTGAGAACCAGTTCAAAATAGAAAGCCCCTGGAACATGTATAACATGGATTATTCTTTAAGTTAGCTCTTCCACTGTACAGGCCCAGTTTGATTGGCTGTTGCTAATATAGCTGTAGCTGCCGAGCACTGCCATGAAACTGGTTTTTATATATGTGAAACTTCTTTGGATGAGTGACACGCATGCATAACTGACTGTATAAATAATGTCATTATTTATGAAAAGTTTTCACTTATGTGTTCGACCTTTTATGCACTAAAATACCTATTTGCACACTGCTGTTCATTTTTAATTTATCATGGTTCAAATTTTTTCAGGGCTGTCAAACTTCTAGTACTTTCATAATTATTCCATAGTTTGCACTTGGAAAATTCTTTGTAAGAGTTTTTCAAAAAAAATTGCTGTTAAATTGCTCTAATTTTGAGAAACTAATTTTTCTGTGGCACTTCTGAAGCCATTGAAAGTTGCAACAAGACATTTAAGTGAAAGCCACTGAAATTAAATGAATGAAAATATTTTATTTATTTTTTTTTTTAGTTTTATGTAATTGGAGGCTTCAATCTCCATAATTTGTGGATTGCCAGTATTAATGAGATGTCCTTAATGAAAAGAGATTGTTTCAGGTAAATGCTGGAATAGGCATTCTGTTACAGAAACTGTTGAATTTATTTGTTATATAAAATGCCTAAAAGTTTTAGGCATTTCATGAAGTAGATAGTAGGCATTAATGAGTACATTGTGAAATGGGGTTTTATCAGGGCTTCTTTGTGTTATTGTTGTGAACAGTGGAGTTTTCAGTAGGAAGTAGCATCCTCAGTGGTTCCTTGCCAGCAAGGTTATTAATGAACAAAGGAAGTGTTGGCAATGTAATGTTTGCCACATGCTCTTCAATCACTCCCAACAACATAGGCTTGAGACAAAGAACTGATGGTTATATTTCCTTCTGGGAACATTCCTTGATTTTTTTTTTATTCCTCATAGATCTATTTAAGTGTTTGTGGCAATTTATTTGCTTTTGTAATTTCTCTTTCCTTTGAAGGGCAAAATTTCATTTGAATTGGTTTGAACTTTGTATATGTATTTTTAAATCTGCATCTGCTTGTTATAGGGTAAACTCAGACCTTCTGATGAATCATCCCAACAACTAGGTCAGCTTTAGGTGCCTCAGTAACTTTGCCCCATGCTTCCAAATCTTTCCTTTTTCCCTATGCCTTAAGACTGTTGGACTGTTTGTGACTGCATTTTTGGTGATCATCGTGCCAGTCCATTTTGCTTATTTCCTTCTCCTTGATGAGAATGATTCACTCGGCTTTTAGAAGCTTTTCCCACCAGTTTTTTTTTTTTGTTTGTTTGTTTGTTTTTTTTATACATGCTATTTGGAGCAGTCCACGACATTTCTGGTGCACAGAAAGTGAATGTGTCATAGCAGCAAAGCCTTTGATTGTTGCCACAGAGTTAATTAAATTTGTTTTATGTACAAACTCCTAAACTAAATTTTATAGACAAATTCTAAACCTGTTTCTCAAGTCCAGTTTGTCATTTTGCTAGTCATGCACTCTAATGATTCACATTCTACATTCTTGGAAGCGATAGCTGAGTCAGTATATAAGGTTATGTGTCATCTAATGAACAGAAATCAGCTGCCAATCAAACTCTTGAGGACATGCAATCCACTTAATGTGGGCACTTGTTTCCATTTTTGCTTTGTGCATGTTACATACTTCATGATGCATGATAGCACATGTGTGAACACAGATTTCTGAACATGAAGATGTGGTGGGGCAGCTAGTGTGTGAATGCACAAAAGCACTTGGAGAAGAAAAGTTTGTTATTTGTCAAAGACTTGAGCTCTGGGAGATGTGTCTTGCAAATTCACATCCATTACCTATAATTTTGTATTTTCTATCAGTTTTGTGTATTAATTTCATCCCCACTTAATACGCTCTACATTATAGAGAAAGGTAGACAAATGTAGCTGTGAAAAGAGAGATTATTCACTGGGTATTCTTAGAATTTTTCAGGAATTGGTATGTATGTATGTTCCAGCCAGTTCCCGAAGGCATAGAAGGCAGAATTTGAAGGAATCCAGGGAGATTGCTCTGTATACCTGTTTTGCCTAATATACATAGGTCTTTCTTGGCAGTGCTGACTATTTGTTAAGTTTGCCTTTTGATAGGGCTATTGTAATAGTAGCCTTGCTGCTAATCAAGACTGTTGGCATTATTCAGTTGGTTGAGTCTTGCAGAATGTATTTGGCATGTTGCAAAGAAGCACGTGTAACTAGAGGCATAATCTCCAAACTACAATAAAAATTAGCAATCAGTATCACAATAGTCTCAAAGGTGAAAACAGGTTTCTTTTCTATGGAATATGTGTATTGCTGTGCAATTTAAAAATAAATATAACAAAATTATGGTAAAATGAATGTATGTACTATAAAGATGATTTATATATATTGAAGTAAATCCAGAGAGAAAATGCAGAAATTCATTTTATTTGCTTATTTAATGAAGCAGTAATTTTTAGATGTGATTAAATTTTTTTTTTTTCAGTATGTGGCTTACCAGTTGTCTGTATCATAAATATGATTTGGTTTTTGGCCAAATCTCAATTCTATACTTTGCAAGCATGTCATATCTCTTACTATTTAAATCTTAAACTTGCATTAATCTCTGGGCAAGTAGAGTTTCTGCCTGTGCTTACCTTCAGAATAAATCACAGGGTATTCTGTGTGGGTGTCACTCCCTGGGGCTTTTTGACTAGAAGCTTTTCAGCCCTGGCACTGCTGTTAGTTTAGGGGAAGTACAGAGCCACACAAGTTGCTGGTTTGGGGCTGAACTGTGGTAGGTAAGAAGTCTGTGTTGCTTTTGACCTAGAGAAATTTACTGTGGTTTTGAAGAGAGATTGGATTTATACTTTAGCACTGCCAGATTCAGAACATAATGAGTCTTTTCTTTCCATTATTTGAACTGTTAAGAAGAGCATCTCTTTTTTTTTCTTGGCTGTCAGTATTGGAGGTTAGCCACATGAGAGTGGAAGGGTGTGCTGAAGGAAGCAGAAGCTAAAATACTAAGGAAGTCTTACAGAAAGAATTCTTAGGGGTAAGCTTGACTGAAACAGAAAAGTATTACAAATTTACTTTAAGATGCAGTGGAAAAAAACTTATACTCTTCTATGGCCAGATCCAGTCATTAGCATTTCTGTCAGAGTGAGGTCTTTGTGTTGATTCTTCATAAACTTCTGTTGTGACAATTCTTAGGTACCTTACATAAAAGTAATGGCATCAACAAAAGACAGGAATGTTCTTGAGGCTGTCTTCATGTGTGATTGGCTGTAATTGGTATGTTGTAGTGGCACCTCTAATATTAAAAGAAAATAAAATATGATCCCATTATCAAGTGTTTATTATAAGGGAATAATCAATAAATTCCTTTGTACAAAAACTGAGAGATTGTACATATTTAAGAAAAAAACAATGAATCAAGACACCATCACGTGTCTAGTTTTTAGTAGTCTGATGCACCAGAAGCAATTTATGAAAAACTGCTCAAATAAAGAGGTCATAAGGTCTACTGTTTCTAAAGCCCCATTGAACTGAGTTTGGGTGTGATGGGGTTAATTTTCTTCATAGCAGCCTCTGTGGTGCTGTGTTTGGGATCAGTGGCTCAAGCAAGGTTGATAGCACATCAGTTCTATCAGCTGTTGCTGAGCAGCACTTGCACAGCATCAGTCAAGGTGCTCTCTTTTCCTACCCTTTCTCGCCGGACTGCGGGTAGGCATGGGATTAGGAGGGGACACAATCCAGGCAGGTGGCTCAGGTTGATAAGAGGGCTGTTTCATGCAATGGAATATCATGCTCAGCAATAAAAGCAGGGGAGGAGGTTTTAGGGGAGGTAGCCATTGCTTAGAGGCTAGCTTGGCCATGAGTGTTTTTGGGAGATGGTGAGTGATTGCCTTTCCATCTCCTGTTTTACTTTTCCTTCTTCTTTGCTTCTTCTCACTTACTAAACTATCTCTTTGCTTTCTTCCCTTGGATCTTTCTGTTCTCTCTCCTTGTCCTGCTGGGGGCTGGGGAAGGGAGGAGAGGCTGCATGGTCCTTAGCTGCTGCCCAGGGTGAGCTCACCACACCGTAGAGCAGCATCTATCAGGATGAGCTGCTCCAGTGGGCAATCCTGGAGTACAAAGTAAGATACCAAACACATGTTTAACAATGTAGGTTTCTGTTAGGCACATTTATGGGGAAGTCTTCATGTGAATTCAGTAGATCAAAGAAGAGATAATTAATTTAATTGTGCTGAACTTCCTATCAAAATTGTTTGGTGTTCAATTACAATATTGTTTCTTTTAAACGTTTTAATAGTGCTTCTTTATTCTTGTTAACTGCTACTATTGTTTACATGGTCTTGACTGGCCATTTACTGTATCCAGCTAGAATAATAAAAGTGCACATGAAAAATACACATACAGCCATAGTTTGGCTGACAGACATAGTGAGAAGAAAAAAGAGAAAAAATACTGAAAACTGAAAAAAAATACTGAACTGAAAACAAGCAGAGGGATGAAAAATAGATTCATATGAATAATGATGTCAGATTGGATTCTGCATTCCTTCCAATTTCTTAGATAAAAATATAATCTAGAACACTGAGGGTCCCATAATATTAACGTTATTGTTTCCTTATAGCTGTTCATTGTTTACTACATGAAATAATAGGGTTTTGCAAAGTCATATCCTATATGAGAGAATTGTATACAGCTACTCTGCAGGCCTGTACTAGCCCTGCTGGGTACATATTGTAATTTTGGTGTCATCCCCAAAATGTAGTAAAGTAATTTAAGAGCAAAATCTCCTAAAATAGCTCATTTAAGCTTAGTGTTTGTGGAAAGCAGAGTACTTTTGTACTGGCTCTATCAGGACACTACTTACTTTTATTCAGTCTATTCCAGAACACTTTTCAAGCACTTCTGAGACACATTTGCACCTAATAATTAACTGCACAGGCTAAATCATCATACTTCAGTACAGTCACTTTGTTTTTGAGATAACAGGCAGAAATAATTTGTATCTGATGTCTGTCAAAGGGGTTTAAAAAGTCTGTGTTGTTTTTGGCTTGGTTTTGTGGGTTTGTTTTTTTGTTTGTTTGTTTTGGGTTTTTTGTTTGTTTTGCTTTTTTTGGTTTTTTTTTGTGGGTTTCGTGGTTTGTTTTTTGTTGTTTTTTTAATATTAATAGGATGAGTATCTAAGTAAGATTAAGTCAATTTCAATAACTATGCCAATCCTAGTGAAACAGTTCCTCTCAGGATGGGCTTGAGGACATACTGATGAGGTTTTGGTGGGAGAGAGGACTGAGAGTGAAGTACCATGGAGGTAGATAGATCAGACATTTCAGAGGTGGAAATTGATAGAAAGGGAGTAGCAGTGCTTGAGGGCATATGCTACTCTACACACAAGGTGGCATATTTTATTTTGAGTGATGTCCAGTGCCTCAGTTTAATAGGGTGGATAACAAAGGCAGAAATTTAGGATTTAAAATCCAAGTGCTGTGGGTTGCAGGAAGAAACTAACCTTTACTAAGTCACAGTAGCAAAAAGTGATTTTTCCGTGTCTCAGGACTGAAATAATTCCTTTATTAGAGGATACAGTATATGAAACTGTAATACAGGATTTATAAATGTGTTCTTGTTTGAAACAAATAAATAGAGCTAACAGACTTTTCAGCAGTTGCTCATCTAGTTTTATTGTAAATATCAAATGCTGTAGGTATACTCAAAAAAAATACATGAGACTGAAAATATTTTGTGTTTTACAGATCCTTTGACTAAATAATATACACTGATTATCTGTTGCTGTGAATAATGAACAAAGTAAATCCAGATTTGAAAATGTTTCCTTGAGTGCCAGTAAGAAAAATCTGAAGCAATCAAGAACAGAAATATTTGTGTATGTGGATTTGATTATTAAAACATTAATGACAGTGAAGGTGAAAACTGTCACTTACCTTGGTTTGAGGAAATTCTGGTCTGCTTGTGATAACTGGCAACATCATCATAACAGCATCTGTTGTATTGTGAACTTAGCTGAAGAATCCCTCAAATGACCTTAATATGGAGTTTTCCCTTCATCTTATGTATACTTGGAGAGAAAAAATACTTTTCATTATTGGCTAAATGTTGACTTTTAATCAGCTGTGGCTTTTTAAAACTTTTTTTTTCTCAAAAAAATAGGTAATTGTATTATATTATTTTTTCTAAATTTTTGTACTAGCTGCTTTTGAATTTTTAACTGTATTTGTCTTAGTTTATGTGTTTAATTATAAAAAAGAGAGAACAAAATTTTGTGAAATTACTATAGCTTCTATATGCTAAAACCACATGTGTGGGTAAAGAATAATGTTTTTTTGTGTGACAAAGCTATTCAAATTTTTATATGAAAATTTTGTGGAAGGTAACTGAATAAAACATCTCCCACCCCCCCCACCCCCCCAGTATACTTTGATACAGAAGCTGCTGAATATTACTTTGCACAATTGGATACAGTATGACTAAAAGTCTTTCTTAATGAGAAATTATATTGTTCTAGGCCAAAAAACAAATGGAAAATCAACTGTATTGGAAGTTAATTCTAATGAAACAAAAGGAGTTGCTAAGACAAACTATTTTTTATGCCATCTTACTTTTAATTTTCAAAAATTATTTTTTCTTGTAGAGAGAAAAAATACTGTAGAAACTAATATCTTGAAATTTCTTTTGACTTAGGAAAAACTGACCAAGAGACTCCTGTGGCAGTAGATAAAGACATAAACCAGCTTTCCAGTAATCAAAGTATACAAGCAGAGATACAAGAGCAGTCCATCTGGGGAAATCGCACTGATGGTGACCTCATCAGAAGTAAGTATTTCCAGAGCAAATTGCTGCCGTTGAGGCTTGCTTTCACAGTGTAACAGGATCCTGCCTGTTGACTCTGTTAAATGTGTGTCAAATGCAATTGTGTTGCAGCTGTAATGCACATCTACTGAATTTATTTCCCAGATTGACTCCTGTCAGCATGCATAAGCAATGAGTATAAAGAAAGGTGTTATTCCAGTGGTGCAGTGTGGCATAGACCTCTGTAGCACCTAAGCTTTTAAAGCCTTAGTGTTGCATTCTTCTCTTGTCATTAATAGTTAGTACTGCATGTATGCAACTGTGCCAGGTGTCATCACCCTCAATTTCCCAGGTTACACATATATATAAGTGGCAGAGTAAACTATGCTGAGAGCAGTTGCTTCCAGATGCACCGAGTACTGGTCAGGTGTAAGGTTTTTAAGAGTTTTGAGTCCTAAAGCAGTTATTTTCAAACCTAGAAGAATGCTGTAAGGTAAGGCTTTAGGCCTATGCTGTGGAACTGTGGAGCTTTTAAATTAGTTTTTACAGGCCCACATTCCTAGTGTATCTCCTGTATGCTTTAAAACATAAAAAGGTATGCAAAATAATTCCTATTTTCTTGTCTTGTCTATCTTCTTGTCTTGGACTGAAGATCATATGCTATCCATTGTACTCTCTTAAGGCAAAAATACTTCTGTCAAATGCCAGAGGTAATACTCTATGATGCTCTAAAATTCTGTAAATGCTTGAATGTTAGTTGCTCAAGGGAGGGGCAGCATGAGGAACTGTTCTCTAATTATTGGGTGTATTCAGAAGGAAAATGGACTAAATGTGGAGTGGTGCTCCAGCTCTCTTGAAGTTTTCTGATCACACATTTCAGCGTTAGTCTCTCTTTACAATGCACACTGTATTATCAACAGAGGGGTAAATTCATATTTCTGAACCTTCTGTTGTCAAAACTAGTGATTTTTTTGCTGCAGAAAAATCTTCTTTTTAGGTGGTTTTTTTTTCATTTGTTATTTTGCTTAGATGCTTTTTAGTCTTATCTATACATTCATGTTCTCCAGAACTTTTTCTGAACATTTGAAATTCTTTTCAAATCTCAGTTAATCCTTTTTGTTTTTCTAAATAATTAATCCCAGTAAATACTTAGACCTCCAATGTATTGAATAGTTACTTAGATCCTTTACAGGAAACTTGAATTTAACATGTCAGATATTTATCTGATAATTTAAAGTAATTCTTAAATAGGGAGAGTTGTCCCGCACATCTTGAGGGTTTACTTAGTCCCAAAAGATTAATATTTTCAACCTAACTGTCCCTGGACAAGCAATTGCTTTATGCTTATATTGAGGATATGGAAAGGAATGTATGGCATCTTCTGCTTTTGGAATTGTCTCCTTCTCATTCCCTCTTCCTAGAAGCTTCCTTATTCCCAAGCCCAAGAGAAAGCAGATTTATTTCACAGGAGTTGCCTAAACTATGGGTGATTCCGTGCATTCTTGAATCTGTTCACCACCAGGACACACTGCAGTGGCTGCACTGCGAGTGTGAGGAAATGATACATTTTTTTCAACATATAGTAGAAATTGCAGCAGATAGTGGAATGGAGAAAAAAAAAAAAAGGGAAGAAGGGGAAAGATAGGATAACAGGTAAAAGGTACTGTTCCAATCTGCATGATGGTCCTCATCCTGGACTCACGCTTACTTGATTAGATGCTATGATGCATATGATGCACACCTCTTCATGCTTCAGATAACCTTTAAAGTCTTCTAGATGGAAGAAACAAAAGAAACAAAAATAATGAAATCAAAGCAGATTATTTTGGTTTTGTTTTTTTTTTGGGAGGGGGAGGGGGCCTTATGAGTAGGGAAGTTTGTTTTCCCTTTAAAAACTGAGGAACAGTGCTTGACTTTTCACAAATGCTCAGTTATACATTTTGTAGTTTGCAGAAGTTTTGCAACTCAATGTACCTAGCAGCCAAGTTTGAAGACTAGAACAAGTGCAGCAAACATAAGCTTTCTTATCACAAACATTACTTAGGTATTTCATGTAAAAAATAAGTGTTGTAGCTCAGAATGGTCTTGATTCAACCTATTACCCCACCAAACTAAAGTTCGCAGACTGTTGCCTATTGAAAGAAGCTTGAGGTTAGAAATAAAGAGTGTTTTGATTATTACAGTACATTTTAAAACTTCCTAAAAATTGTTTTAGATGGCGCATACTTCACAACTGTTCAGCACTATTCTAATGATTCAGTTTCTTTTTTTCCCATACAGATTGTTTTCCATCCCCACTGCTGATGCATACTCCATTTGTCTTAGCATTAGCTTTTACTTTATAAATGTTTCCAGCATTTAATTTCCAAAGTTTTCCTTGTTTGCAGCTGTTTTATCCTGCTGTTATATGGAATTAGATTAATCAGTCAGTTTTACTGGCACACTAACAACGAAGTCCAGTGTTCGAGCCCCTGTAATGACTTCATTATGTATGATTTCTCATTTGTACTTGTGAACTCAGTTTACCAGGCAACATCAATAAACTAAAACACTGCCCCCATTTTCCACAGTAAGATGTTTTGCGTTCACCTTGCTTTGCCCTTTCAGTCCTTTTTTCAAGCTCCCTTTTTTAACCTCCAGAGATTTCCTCCAGATTAGCCTTTTCCCCACCTCCTTTGGAGCGTCCCTTCTCCTCACTAATAAAAATGTTCATAATATCCTGGGTAGATGGTTAATCTTATGGGAAGCCTCAACCAAGGAATTTATTGTTTTTGAAGAGAGTTTGAGAATCAAAAGATTACTGACATATAAACAATGAAGGGCTATATTAAAGGGAAGCAGTTGTATTACTCCTCTGTAGTAATTGTTAGTGCACTTGCATAACCATTACTGGAAGACTGTTCAGTTGGAGAAGTGTCAGGGGAGAACCACAAATATCTCAGGAATGACTGGAGTAGCTGAAAACATGCCATATTGTGGAAAACCTCCTGGAATTCAATCTCTTTGGTGTTAAAAAGGGAATAAAGAGGGACTTTGCCTAGTCCCTAAGGAGCATGCCACAGCAAACAGAAATTTGGTAAGACAGTTCTTAAACTAGCAAGACAGAGAACTAAATATAATATCAGGAAGTTCAGTTAGATTAGGAATAAGGTGTACATTTTTTAACAGAGTATTTGAGAACAGAATAAACTGCCAAATCCTTGGTGGCTTTATGTGTGTTAAATTGGTTTTAGTCATCACAAGGTGGCAACTGCTATCCATAGCCTTCACTTTTAGAACCTGAGTAAAGGAGAGAACCCCTTTCCATAGTGGTTCCCTCAGTTGGGAAGACATATATTTTTCAGTACAGTTATTCTTCAGGAAAATGTTGAGCCCTGTTCCCTTCCCTTCACAGAAACATATATATTTTTTATTTTATTTCTCACTGTAGAGGTTCTGCTTTTCAAAAGAGCTTTAGAATAGCTCCATCTGCTATCTTTTTTGGCAGTGCATTTTAAATATCTGCAAACACCTTCTGCTTATTTTCATTGTATGGTCTGGTGGCCCATAATGGAGTGGTTCTGCTTCTTATCACTCACTATTGGCAAGTGAGGAGGAGTGTATTTTGAACATGCAGCAGGGTGACCTGTGTCTATAGGAATGAAGCCATAGCAGTTTTTGCTGTTCTGTGTTACCACAATGCTCTGCTTTGTTCTGTGGAAGAGGTATGGCTTGTTTTTTTTTTTTTTCCCCTCTTAGAGGAAAAAAGGCTATAAAGATGGATTTTAGAATATTTAGGCAGGATTTTTGTAGAGGGCACTAGGTTATCTTCAATGTGTATTGCTATGCAGGGAAGGGAATGTTTAGGAGGGAATAAAATGCCAGTCTTGAACACTATTTGCTTGTGAGGATTTAATCTCCTTTCCAGTTCCCAAGCAGAACCTTAGCTATGTGATATTTAAGAAAACAAAAAACATCTACCATAGATTCAAATTGTCATGAATAATTGATTAATAATAATCCAATTCTGAAGATTAAATACCTAAAATATGCCCATGTTTTACAGATAGAAAGGTCATTGCTATCCATCATTTTCTAGCTTCAATTGTCTCTTTCTCGTCCATGGAACACCCTCCTGATAAGAGTGGTTCTTCAGAGAAAGGGATGCTTCTTTCAGCTCTGTGGGGATCAAACAATTTTACATGGTCTTGTGGCCGCTACTTTATCTAATATATTCTTCTGGAATAAAATCCTAGATATTTTTATCTTTTTGTTTTCTATCTTTTATGTTGACATTTTCACTTTTCATGATTGTTTATTTAATTTTAAGGTTTGGAGATTCTTTTCTTTGTCTGGCTAAGTGAGTGATTTCTGTAGTTTGTTATGCTGTTGGTGTTTGTTTTTGTTTTTGTGTTTTGTTTATTTTTTCCCAACAAGAAGTAGGTAATCTGTTGGAAGTCTTTGTTTTGTTTGATATTAATCCAGATATCTGTTCTTGGCTGTTCTGTGATGCACAGTTATCTTACAATTACTGTGTTTTCAGGTGATGCTGTTTATTCTGTCTACAAAATAGTACAGAGTGCTTGAGTTAACTTAAATGGTTCTTTTCAAAGCTAGAAAGTATGACAAATACAGTCTTCTTGCAGCATAACAGTGTGTGACTACAGAAATTTTGCAGAATAGATTAATGGAAATTATTTAAAATATATTACTGAGTTTGAAAGGTGTATTCTTTTAGTTATAGTAGTGATTTATGTACAATGTTCCAAATAGACCCAGGTATAAAAATCTCTTAACCTATGAATGAACAGAACTTAATCAGTTCAATATTTATATAGCAGCACAGTATTTGATATTTGGAATCTTCTTTAAAAAAACATTAATCTTTGACAAATCTGGCTAGTACATGTAATAGAGGAGTACAGGTCCTCCCTGAGAACTGCTCTCGCAGAGATTTTCTAATTCTCTCCCCAGTAGAGAGCTAGCCTGTGTTGCCTCTGTTTCTCCTCTGACCTGGCAGTTCCCCTACTAGAGCTCCTCCAAAAGTCTTCGAAAAACTTCTCAAACCTATTGAGGGGCCTGGTTAGTTGCACAATCAAAGCCTTTCCCTTTGATTTTCATTTTGCCTTCTCCTGGGTAGAGAGGGATTTTCACAGATAGCTGTACCATTATAGTTATATTCTTCAGAGTCTCACTGGGTCTTTGGTGTTAACCTGGAAAAAAGGAGGCTCAGGGGAGACTTGTCACTCTCTACAACTGCTGAAAGGAGGTTGTGGTCAGGTGGGGGTTGGTCTCTTCTCCCAGGACAAGAGAACACAGTCTCAAGCTGTGCCAGGGGAGGTTTAGGTTGGTCAACAGGAAGAATTTCTTTGCAGAAAGGATGATCTGATGTTGGAATGGATCGCCCAGGGAGGTAGTGAAGTTAGCATCCCTGGAGATATTTAAGGAAAGACTGGACATGGCACTTTGTGCAATGATCTAGTTGACATGGTGGTGTTCTGTCATAAGTTGGACTCAATGATCTCAGAAATGTTTTCCAACCTAATTGATCATGTGTGATTTTGTGTTTACAGAAGTCACTGTGAAATGACCTGAGTGTAGGTGAAGTTGTAGTCCCTTGTAAATTGAGCTGCTGCTGCAAGGTGCATTTGTTTTCTGTATATCCTATTCCTTTCAACTCTAAATTGAATGCTGGAAGGAAATGCAGCTAATGATGGACTGAGATGAGGAATTTGTGTACTCTTGTCACTCCATGTCAAAAAATAAACTTCTCGCTTTTGCTGATACATTTACAGAACAGTAGTCAAACTTCAGTGAGAACTTTAAACTGTTCCAGATGGCCAAAAGATAGATATATGTATTCTGCATATCACTAATAGCCAGAATTACTTGGAGCCTTTTCGTTCCCGTTTTATTTTACTTCTAACTCTCAAAATGTTATCTGAATTCATGGTCTGAGGCTGAGAAAGTTTGGATGGCAGTAATCATCAGTACCAGACAAAGGTGAAATTCAAGTAACATGATTACTGTGCTTGTTGTGTTTGGGCCTGGAGTAAATTGTATCTCAATTTCAGAATATTTTCCTGTGTTGTATTAGTACTGTCTCAGAATTAATCATGGTATTATGCCTATATGGGAAAGAATAGTTATAGTCTTTTTTGATTAATTCCTTATGTAGGGGAAAAAGTAGAATATGCTTGTAGTAGTTCTCTAAAAAGAAATAATAATAAAACTCTTGACTGCATTCTCTGTGAAATATTATACTACCAAAGCAATGAGTCAGTGTGGTTTTAGTCTTCTGTTTTCAGTACTAACAGTATTTAGTTAGCCATATTTAGCAAAGAAAACAATAAATTACAAAGTGTAAGAAAGTGTCATTATCTAAGACATACTTTTAAGAACCTAACTGCTGGCAAAAATGTCATGAACTTAAACAATGGCAAAATACCTTTTTTCCTCATTTTAGATTTAATTTTGTATTTTCTCCCATGGGTATGAAAAGCATGGAGTAGGTTTATGCATCTCAAAGGTACTGTATATTGTGTTTACATCAAAATAATTAAATGAATTCTTCAAAATTTAAGAATCAATATAGTTTTAAATATTTTTGAATTTTATATATACTGATAGAAAAGTGAAAGAGGAGAAGGGACTCATGGTCACAGGATCATAGTTAAACATTTTTCTTCTTTATATAGCTACATAGAGGAAAGAGAGTTCTGAATACTGCTTACTTCTTACGCATGCTGATAATATGATATCTATAGTGCAAAAGAACCCACAAGTACCTTTCCCTGAAGGTATTTTGTAAAAGATGAGGAAAAACAGGGGCCTATGACCTACTGGTGTCTTGTACTGTGGTTTTCTGTTTTCCCTTAAAAAAATTATTCATAATCCAAACCCAGAGGAGCTTTTTGAAAAACATTAAAATGTCAAACAGCTGTGGTCACTCATTATATTTCTAATACCAATATCATTTTACTGACAAAGTAGGCCTTTAGATATACTGAGGGTTAATTTAAGAGAATGATTAATTATTTGCTACTTGAGCCTTAACTCTTTTTGAATGAACTGCAGCATTCTGGTGTGTGAGAAACAGTTTTGTGTGGAGTCTGCTCTTGAAGGTTGTGATTATAAAATGCAAACTCATACACCCTAACACAAGAACTTTCCCAATTCCGAGTTTGTTTGGACCCATGAATTTTAGAGGCTTAAATTTTACTTCTAAACTTTCTTCCCTCAAATTCTATACAGTATCTCAATGATAATGTTTTCTCTTTGAACTATAAATATTATGACACTTCTTTGGAGAAAATTTAGCAATTCTAATGTTAATTACAGCAGAATTTCAGCTAAGAGATTATTTCCTGTTGCAAAAGTTTCTCAAGTTTAAGTGAGTTTTATTGATATATAACTCAGACTTAAGGTTGTATGATGTTTGCATAAAATGTTAAGAAGTTTGCTTTTGAGACAAATCAAGGAGAGCAGACTGTTAGGCAAACCTATAAGAAAATGGCCTGTAAGTCAGATTTGACCTTCAGGGCAAGTTTTTTGCTGCATTCTTTGGCAGATCAGGGCAAACCTGTCTTCAGGTACAGGTAACTCTGAAGTACATCTTCGAAAACAAAACCTCTTAGCCAGTTAGAAGGCATCTACCTTTCCCAATCTCCTTTCTTCAATAGGACAGGTGCATATTTTCACTATATTTCATAAGTTGCAAGCTGAAATAAAATTCACATTGTGACAGAAAAGCAATGAAAGATTGTGATATTGACCAGAACTGGCTGTAAGAGCAGTGTGAGAATGGAACATCTTTTAGGTCTGTACAATTCAGTGAACAGTACTCTTCCTGCTTGAATTTCAAAATGAAAGAAACTAAGTTTTAGTGAGAAGATTTGGGATTAACCTGCCTGGAGAAACTTGTCTGAGGGATCAGTCTCAATTTTTCACAGAGATGATGCAGAAAAATATTTGAATGGTGAGGCGAGATGCAGAGCTAATTTTGGATAGTGTATATGTAGTTTTCTTATAGGTGATTTTATCAAATTACACCATCTCATTTAGTATTTCACACCTCACTTTGTAACTATGACTTTGTGAAGTATTTCCCTACCTCAATATATATATTTTCTTACTGTGCGATGACCTTTTAGTGATGAGTCACTATCATATTTATAATGTAAAATCAGTATTGGTAAATATTTTTATATAGTAATAGATCATTCAGTGGGACTAGCATGATGCTAATCATGCTATGAAGTAACTGACAGTGTACCTTAAGGCAGCTGAAGTAGCTGTAAAGATCCCCTTGCTTCATGAGTCTTCTGTACAGCCCTTCTGTAAGCTGTTCTGTGTTGGATCAAATCCTGGAAACTTGCAACTAGTGTGAGTTTTGTATTTACAACAAATAAGACAGTGTTTAACTTTGGAAATACAGAGGGGAAAAAAACAACTCACACCACTTTTTAAAGGACGAATTCTAGTAAAAGGTATCTGTTTTTCATCCATCCCTCTTCTTGTTCCACTCCTTTGACTGTTACTTGATATCTCTGTCCGCTTGATTTTCTGATTCCCACTTGTATCATAGTGTTATGCCTGAGGAACCTTTTTTTTTTACTATTTAGTTGACAGGCTCAATTTTAAGTAAATCACTATTTGGTTTTGACTGTTTGTGTTATTCAGAACATCTGCTACTCTAGCATTTTCAGAAGAACAGTGAGATCCCATTTGCTGAGCTATGCTCCCTCCTTGAACAAGAGAAAATAACCTGGCAAAAGCTTTTGTTCATTATCAAATCAGCATCCACACCAGGGATTCTGCTGTGATAGCTGGAATAGGGCAAGAAGTTGAGGTCTCATTATTAATATTTTGTTGAATTTTTTTGAAGCAAGTCTTTATGGAAAAGGAGAGAAGACTTGTTTGATAGCACAGTGAAGGTTTTGATAGAATAATGCACTTTACTTTCAAAACTTAGAGATAGAAGTAGATTCAACGATGGCTGTAATGGAAAGGCACTTCAAAGTATTGATTAGAAAAAAACCCCACTCTTTAGAATTTAGGGTAATTTTGGAAGAAAGCAAAAGCATATCAGTGATATGGTGGAATCAAAGTTGGAAGAATGCTGAAGGTTTGTCCCCATTTTAAAATAAATTATTCTGTATCCTCTTTCTCATATTTGCTTTAGAAAGCAAAAGGATAAAGAAAAGATTGACCCATCCCTGTAATAATTCAGATGCCAAGCCATTTTTCTCTTTTCTGTTTGCATCATTTTCTCTAGTGCCCCTTTTTCCTGTTTTTCTTGTTTGTCTGTTTACTTGCTTGAACAGTCCTTTGTTTCCCCATTCCTTTCTTGACTGCCATGACAAACCTGTAAGTAATGACAGTAAGGTTGTGCTTAGAGGCTGATGGGAAGTATTTTTAAAGTGCTTCAGTACAAAAGCCTGTTTCAGCATCTATGTGTTAACATCAACATTTAAGGTACTTTTTAAGTAGCAATGAACCTTCTTGTTAGCATGGGTATTCTGACTATTGGAGAACTGACAGTGAATTAAACATTTTATAAAGATACTGTGCAATTCAGGCAAAACCGCCAGCTGTTAATTTTTGCAACACACTATGAAACGCAGCTTCTAGAGCCATGTGATTATGTGAGATATAAAGTTTCATAAAATAAAAAAAAAATAACCTGGTCAGTTTGTAGCTACTGACAAAACCAGAAAGTTAAAGACCGGAAACTGGGAAAGCCAATAAAATGGATGTATTGTAAAATAAAATACTGGTGGTTTTTTGAGTAGTTTGGCTTCACTGTACTGTACAGAAACAGGAAATTTTGGCTAAATTATCAATCATAATGCTAATTAAATAAATGGTAGTAGAGAAATATTCTATTGTGAGTTGTTAGTTCTAGCAGCCTCAGAAAACGTTATGGTGCAGTAACACGTAGCCAGTTATACTTAAGGAACATGAAAGAAAAGGGTGCTGGAATAAATTCCAAATGGCAGATAAAATGGCAGATTGCCAGGACTCTTCAGAACAGTGGATACGGTAGTATTAAAAAAAAAAAAAGTGTAGTTGTGCCCCCGTAGCACTTGTTTGAGTGGTTTCCTAAGTGTTTTTGTTTGGGGCCAAGAAATGCCAGAAGTGAGGCTGCGATGTTTGGCAGGCAGGGAATAGCTGCACAGCACAGGGGCAGGAGGCAGCAATTGCCTCACCCATCACCAGCCTGGGCAGTGCTGCTGTTGCTGGTGATGCCGTGGATGATCTGCGTGGCTGAAGGCTTGCGTGAGCAGCAAGGGAAGGTTCATTGTGTTTGATGTAGTTGCTGTCTGTGCTATGCTGTACGTTGGATCTTTGTGGGTAAGAGAAGCTTGCTGTCTCAGCTATGACATTTAAAGCTCTTAAACTGTAAAAGGACCAAAAGAAAGTAGCTAAATTATTATACTTCCACTTAAAA